>NC_084739.1:39598843-39728843 GCF_033978785.1 Entelurus aequoreus
ACTAAAATATAGAATGTAGATGAACAAACATTTGTATTACAAAATGTGAGTTGTCGATACCAACATTTTGTTAATGCGGTTAATGCTTGTTTGGGTTGAAATAAGCTATGAAAATAAATGTTACAATAATGAGTAGCTTTTGAACATTTTTATTTTGTAAAAGTAACTTGGTTGGAGACCCCTGGATTAGAGCATATGCATTTAAAGTAAAGAAAATAAAATACTAAGGCATCTCACCTGGCTTGAAACTCTCACCATGTCACAACTGAAAGTAAAGTTAAATCTCTTCCTGTCATACTTTCCATATTTATGTATCCCACATGATCCAGCCCCTACTTTCGTTCCACCTAGGGCTCGACCTGTACATCCGGGCTGGTCGTCCGAATGGCAGTGCAAGAGCGCATGACATCGAGCTAAAACCCAGAGCTGTTACCTCAGAGTCCAGTCCAGCCTTTTTTGGAATTTTGCCTATCGTTCACAATCATCATGATGGATGGATTTATTTTTAATGCATTCTAAATATTAAATAAACGTAGAGTAAATAAAAGTCTGCTTACAGCGGTGCCAGAAGAAGCTCCATTATTCCACCCATAAAATCAGATAACCATTCAAAAAGTGCCAACAATACTCAATTTACATTTGACTTGTATATTAACCAAGTATTCAATCCAATCTACTTTATTTATATAGCACATTTACACAACAAGAATGTTTCCAAAGTGCTGCACAGCCATGTTAAAAACAATATTAAAAACAGTATTAAAAACAATATTATGTTCCACCAATGACTGAATAAAAACAAAAATAAATGAATAGAAAACCAATATAAAAACCAATATAAAAAATAAATATGATTAAAACGATTTCAAAGGGTAAAACCAATTAAAACAGTAAAATAGAAATCAAAATTTATAAAAAAAACAAAGAGGACAACAGAGGACAGAAGACCACACAACTCACGTAGTTTTAAAAGCCAAAGAATAAAAGTGGGTCTTAAGACGAGACTTAAAACACTCCACTGTGGAAGCAGTTTGAACGTGGAGGGGCAGAGTGTTCCAGAGCTTAGGGCCGACCACAGAGAAGGCCCTTTCTCCCCTGGTTTTAAGTCTCGTCCTGGGCACCACGAGCTGGAGCTGGCTCTCGGACCTCAGAGCGCGCGCAGGAGTGTAAATTTGGATGAGGTCCGAGATATACTGAGGTGCCAGTCCATGTAAAGCTTTAAAAACAAACAGCAAGGTTTTAAAATCAATTCTAAAATGAACAGGGAGCCAGTGCAAACTCTGAAGAATTGGGGTTATATGCTCGTGTTTCCTGGCCCCTGTTAAAAGTCGTGCTGCCGCGTTCTGGACTAACTGCAACCTGGAGAGAGCTTTTTGGCTAATGCCAGCATGAAGTGCATTGCAGTAGTCCAGGCGACTTGAAATAAAAGCATGCACGACTTGTTCAAAAAGGTTAAAAGATAAAAATGGTTTTACCTTTACTAAAAGACGAAGATGATAAAAACACGATTTTAAAACGCCATTGACTAGTTTGTCAAATTTAAAATCGCTGTCTATAGTGACGCCAAGGCTGGTGATTTTGGGACGCACCTAATTTTGCAATGGTCCCAAGTCAGTGAGGGCCGGACCAAAAACTGAAATTTCTGTTTTTCCCTCATTCATTATTAAAAAATTCTGGGATAACCAAGCCTTGACATCGCATAGACAGTTGAGAAGGGGTGTCAAGAGGCCGTGGCCTTTTGAAATTGGCATATAAATTTGGCAGTCATCTGCATAAAAGTGATAGAACACTCCATGTCTCTTAAAAATCTCTCCAAGAGGGAGAATGTATAGTGAAAACAGGATGGGGCCTAGAATAGATCCCTGGGGGACACCACAGTAAAGCGGATCAGAAGAAGAGGTGGCGTCCCCCAGCCTGACCGAGAAGGACCTCTCTGACAGGTAGGATCTGAACCACTCTAATGCAGTCCCCCTGACACCCACACAGTCTCTCAGGCGATCTAAAAGAATTGTGTGGTCAACTGTGTCAAAGGCAGCTGTAAGATCTAAAAGCACTAAAATGGCAGAGCTACCAGAATCAGACATTAAAAGCAAGTCATTAAAAACCTTTAAAAGTGCAGATTCAGTACTGTGCAAAGCTTTGTATCCAGACTGAAATGGATCTAAAGTGCTATTTTCATCTAAAAAAGGCTGCAGTTGCACCAAAACACATTTCTCCAGAATTTTTGACACTAAAGGTAATTTGGAAATGGGCCGATACTTTGACAAACTTGTAGGATCTAGTATAGATAGTACTATTAGTGATAGTGTTAATATAAGCGCTAACGCAGACTATTTAGAGCGGCGCCATGATCACTTCTGGGTGTGCCTATGTAGGTTTACATCATTGACTGATCAGCTGCTTCCTCGCTTCCTTGTTACCTGTAAATTTATTGTAGATCATAAATCATGCCTCTCACCTGAACAGTAGATGGCTGAGAATATAATCCGACAAATTGGTACACTTTGACAGCCATTTCAGGACCTGTAACTGGCGAGGACGACACGAAAGCGCCTATTTCCCCCGCCACCCCCGCCCTGTTTCTTCGCGAGGATTATGAGGATTATGAGACATGTTTCATCTAAATGGGAATATATGAAAATCTTTGGCATCTGGCATCCTAATGACAGCCGACCTTGCACCGTAAGCGATGTTTTATTATGTTTGTTGGCTCTCAAAGTCTGTAGTGAGCAGAAATTAGTGATGAAGACAAAAAAACAGCAAACATCAAGATACATTTTTGCGCCATGTATGATTGAAATGATCAGAATGCATAAATATTAAGTGTTATTATAAATGTGTCTGTTACTGCATTACATATATACTTACATCATTTACATAAAACCTGCTCAGTGGCCTAGTGGTTAGAGTGTCCGCCCTGAGATCAGTAGGTTGTGAGTTCAAACCCCCCGGCCCAGTCATACCAAAGACTATAAAAATGGGAGCCATTACCTCCCTGCTTGGCACTCAGCATCAAGGGTTGGAATTGGGGCTTAAATCACCGAAATGATTCCCGGGCGCGGCCACCGCTGCTGCTGCTCACTGCTCCCCTCACCTCCCAGGGGGTGAACAAGGGGATGGGTCAAATGCAGAGGACACATTTTACCATACCTAGAGTGTGTGTTACAATCATTGGTACTTTAACTTTATGGGGGTGTTTGGATGTTTTAGGAGCTCTATAGGCAGAATTGAACAGCTCCCATAAGCAGACATTTGATCAAATGTACTTAATATTAAGAATACATTAAAAAAAACATTTGTCATGTATTTCATAATGACTGTGAACCATCCATCCATTTTCTACCGCTTGTCCCTTTCGGGGTCGCGGGGGGTGCTGGAGCCTATCTCAGTTGCATTTAGGTGGAAGGCGGGGTACACCCGGGACAAGTCGCCACCTCATCACAGAGCCAACACAGAGAGACAGACAACATTCACACACTAGTGCCAATTTAGTGTTGCCAATCAACCTACGATAGGCAAAAATCCAAAAAATGTGCAGTTCCTCTTTAAGGTGTCAGGAAGTGAGGGTTTCCAATGTACTGTAATATTATACTGTAATAGTGTACATGGTAATTGGAATGTGTTATATATTGTATATATTATATAAACATATAATATAATATATCAGTATATTTTATATACCAGTGGTGGGCCGTGCGTTTCCCACCTAGGCCTTCAATGATGTCCGACTTCAATGTTTATACTGAAATAAATAAACTTACAACTTATTAAATAAAAACATAGAAAAAACTACCAGCAACGGTAAAGTTCAGATCCATGAAGGAAAGAAGAAACTGAATGAATGTTTATAACTGAATACATTTACATATGCTTACACATTTGTTTTCTTTTGTATTTTTTTTTTTTAAGAAATAAGTAACTTTTATGACAACCTTTTTCCAAAATACTATAGAATGTGAGATATAACAGGATAATGCATACATTTGTCATTTGTTTTCAAAAACGCTTACAAAAAAGTGGGACCCCAAAAATGTACTGTGGGACCCCATTTTAATGACTTGATGGGGTCCCTGTGACCCCATTTTGAAAATTCCTAGCGGCAACACTGCTGTCAACAGAGGAGAAAAAATGCTTTATTTAAATAAATATATTATTTATAAAGCAAGTTCAAGTATCATTGGCAAATTTTCACCTAGTCCCGGGCCTTGGCACGCATTTATGTGTCCTCTTTTTGGGATTTCAGAATATGGTCAGCCTATGATTGGATACAAACTAAAACTAAACACAACAGCACTGGAAGGAGCATAATATGACATGAAGTGAATATGAATAATTGTAGGTATTTAGGGAAAGTAAATACCAAAATAATTGTATCTTTAATTATGATCATGATTTCTAGTTATGTTAAGCCAGCAGAGAAGGAAGGCCTTGCTGGCCCTGACGGCCCACCACTGTTATTTACTGTATATATAATATGTAAATATTACATATATGTTATATTTCATATTGCTACTATGGTACATTTTTAGTCTACTTAACACCTGCATTATCCTTTTCATCCGTACCCTTTCCATCCTTTGAAACTGAGCTACTGTGTGGAACAATTTCCCTTGTGGATCAATAAAGTTTGTCTAAGTGTAAGTCTAAGTAAAATGATACCATGTGAAAATGTATGCATGCAGGCTCCTGGAGGAAGATTTCAATTTAAAACCGTGGTCACCAACCTGATGTAATAATGCATTTATCTGTCCTAATATTTTAGGGGTCAACTGGTAAAGTCCCAGAGATCTACTGGTCGATCGACCCCTGTTTTAGAAAATAACAGAGTGCCATATTTAATCATACATCTGTCGAACACAACACTTGGCCGTCAATCTTATCAGCTAAAAGTAGGTAAACTTGATTTAGTATTAAAAACCTAGGGATGTTGTTGCATTACAAATCCTCAGAAGTGTCACTAATGGTATTTACATTAATTGGAGCATCTTTTGAACAAACTCGCGATCGTAAACTAAAGAGTATGATCCACACTCACGTACTCACTTTGAATCTCAGCGCCTGGTAAATATCTGCAGCCAGTTGTCCTTTCCACCATTGGTCCTCTAGCTCCATTTAAAAGAGGGGAGTTGGAAATTTCTGTAAAACCAGGCGAAACATTTGCTTACAGTCATTAGGAGTTAAAAACACACTTTGTGCTGAAAGGACGCCTCTGCCTGTGGACCAGCAAATCATTTAAAAAGCGTTCCACCACCAGGCAGGCAATAGCTGTGAAATGTTCACGTAGTTAGCAGCAGCTGCTGGTTTTCTGACGAGTGCACCGGTCGCTCATTCATTCGTGACACAGTATGAAATAAAGAACGTTTGAAAAGAGAATACTCACTGAGTGAGCACATGTAGAATGAATGTAGTGGCTTGTTTCGCCGAAGTAAACTCCAGTTTAAAGTCGGCGAACATGCTCGTTCACTGCGCTCATTGTTGTAATCAGTCAGTGACGCTTCTTCCCTTTGCAAGAGCCCAGCAAACACAGCTGTGGCCTTCATTGCCTCCGGAAATACCGACATCAAGGTGAGTCTTCATCAAAAACAAAAAAATCCAAATTCAAAGGCGAGTCCTAAACAGAATATTTTATTGCTAAGTACTTTGAGTACTAATTTGACCACGCCCCCTCCAAAACATCTTTTTAACCGCTGGGGTTGAGGATTTTATTTTTACTACAATACATCTGTTTAACGCTACTTCCTCTGCATGAGTTTTAGAATTCCAGTTGGTCATTGAAAGCACCACAATGTCCAGCTACCACCAGCAACAGCAAATAACAGGTCGCAGCCCAATGGCGCAGCCAATTAAAAAGTAAATTAGCTAAGTTAATATGCATTTAAAATCTCTTTGTGCCATTTCAAACTTCAAAGTCAACAGAAATATTTGGTCATTGCTTAAAAGCAGAGGTACTTTAGGGGCTTGTGAAATGTTTGCTTGATTGGACTTTATTTGTAATATATTTTTTACATTAATTCCCCTGCAATTTTTTCCACAGATTTAAAAGTTTTTAAATACATTAGCCTTGATTCACTACACTATTGACCAATGGCAGTGCCATGATGACCACACTAGTCACTGTACTAATAAAAACATGAATAAATAATTACATAATACTATATTTATGTTAGCATTTAAGATAGCTAGCGATTATCGCTCTTGTTGGCAGCTGGCGATTAGCGCACTAGTTAGCAGCTAGTGATTCGGGTGCTACTTGACAACTACCGAATAGTGCACTAGTTGCCAGAAAGCAATTAGCGACGCTATACTGTATTATTTGAACGTCTCAGCGTCGCACAACAAGGTACCAGTACCAGTTTAATTAAAAACTATTTTAATGCAGGACAGTTTGGGGATCCTCAGACAGCCGAGTCACAGGATGATAGACATTACTCGTAAGTTCTTAATGATAACCAGCACAATTCATAAAAGATTAAAAATAGAAAGACTGAAAATTATCCCAAAATGTACTCTTGCTGATTGGCTGTCAATGCTTGTGGCATCTTCATAATCACTGTCATCATCATACGGCACAGCAAATTTCATCACTTGTATTATCATTAATTAGCGGTGAGGAGCTATACATTTTAAAGGATGATTTAAAATGTGTTAAATACTTGAGAGCAGCGTAGGGTTTAGACCAGGTGTCTCAAACTAATTTTAGCTCAGGGGCTGCATCAAGAAAAATCTATTCCCACGTGGGCCGGACGGTTAAAATCATAGCATTATAACTTAAAAATACAACTACGGCAACTTCGGATTGTTGTTGTTGTTTTACTTCGGCCCAAAATAGAACAAGTACATTTTTAAAATGTACATATCACAAATAATCCTCTTGACAAAACATTACAAGTTAGTTGAAAATTCAGAAGAACATATTGGTGCAGTTTCAAAAGCAACATGAAGAAGACAATGAACTTAGACTTCTTCTCAGTGTATCTACAAAGCAATTAAACTTTAAGTCACAGCCTATCTGGGATTTAACAAAAAACTAAATAAAGCATAAATAAAAACTCTTGGATGTATCAACTACCTCTTTTGTCATTTTCACTGTTCACTTTCTTTAAATTTGCACAGAAGACTATCATTTTCACAGAACCATATACATTTGCAGTGTCTCATGCAGCATTTTAAGTGTGGTTACCAATTGTTTATTTTAGTCCTGTTTGTTTTATTTACGTTGGGTCGAGGGGGAGGAGTCATAGCACCGCTTTACCATGTACCTCTTGCTTGGTATACTTGCTAAATGATTTGCTTGCTTAACAGAATTTCTATTGCGACATCCAGTGGACATATTTACAACAGCAGTTTCTTTATTTAAAAATGAAGCTCAGTTTTACACTTAGCAAACTCATCTCGCGGACCAGATTGAACCTGTTCGCGGGCTATGTTTGGCATCCCTGGTTTAGACTTTAGCGAATCTAAAATAAGCCTTTTTAGGTTTTTTTTTTTTATGGGTGTGTCCATTAGTTGCAGTACAGTATGGTCTGGGAGCATTAGCCCCATACATAGCGAAGATCTACAGTCACAGGTATTTACAATAATCATTTTGTACTTCTCCATTTTGCAGACCAAATCAATTGTGTACACATGCAATGTTGTAAACAGCATTTTGTACATAGGCTTTCTTCAATTTAGTTCAAAATTTAAGATTTAAATGTTTTATTGTCAAGTCACCACATGTCCAAGACACACAGATCATCAAAACTAATGTTATTCTACTCTATGCGGTTTGATTACAATATAGTATATAATATAACAATAACAATGCAAGACTGCAAATAATATACAGTATAGAGAATAAAATACAATATTGGGATATTTTAAAAATGTAAAATTTAAGAAGGTGCACATAAGCATATAAATATGTACAATATATACTGTACTATATTTGTTCAAAGCTAAACTAGCCTTTGTGCATCTGCTAAATGCATGTGTTCACTAAGCACAGTTGATTGATATGATAATTTCATTGTCATAGTATTTTTAACCTTTATTTTTGTCTAAACCTGTCTCGGATTGTGGCTCCTACCATGGTAATGAACTCTAACACATTTATTGACACCATATTTACCATTAGACCTAGCAGACCAAAACCTCAGTGACCACCTTAGCGTAGTTTGAAAATATGTTATAACCAGAAAACTGCCATGGATTGTCTCTAAATGCCACCTGAAACATTTTAACGAGCAGGCTTTCTTATATGGTCAAACACGAGCAGAATGGTGCATAATAAGCCTCATGCCTGACATTGAGGACGCCTGGTCTGACTTTAAAATTAAATTCACTGTTGTTCTCAACAAACATCCTCCTAAGAAAGTAAGTTAAAATCACCTTATTCCGTGGTTCAGTCCTGATTTGTAAGTACTTATTTATCAGAAACATCAACTGTAGCAAGACTCTAGAACCCCTTACAAGAAATACATGAAAGGGTAGCGAAACAGGACATCCAGAAATAAATGCACTCAGTCTATAAGACAGAGCTGCTCATCAACAGTACAAATCCTAAACTGTTTAGGAAAACCATCAAGTGACTTAAAAACATACCTTCCTTCTGTAGTTGAATCGGATTGTTGTCACAAACAAGTCCAAGATAATTCAATGGGTCAACAAACATTTGATCAAAGCCAGATGTGCATATGAAATACTATGCTTCTTCCTACTGATTCTCCAGTCATCTCAAGATCCATGTTTTAAAACACTCTGTTACAACATTCAGTGCGTACAAGTCTCTGGTATACTGTTGGAACTTCTCAACTTGGACACTTATAAAACCCCAGGCCCGGAGGATCTACACCCACTCTTCTTGAATTATTTTGCAGCCCCCATCTGTGATGTGTGCAACTTTTCCTTGCAAACTGGTGTGTTCCCCAAGGATTGGAAATCTGCTGCAGTCATCTCACTCTTTATAGGGAGGTGACAACAGAGATTTGAACTGTTCAGGCCAATCTCAATTTCTAAAATGTTTAAAAAAAAAAAAAAAAAACACAAGCTGAAATAACATTTAGAGACCCTTAATCTCTTTAAGCCTCTGCAGTCTGGTTTTAGATCAGAACATGCTAAACGTTATGGTGGTTATGGTTTAAGTTTATGCGGTAAATTATATTGTATGTGCCACAGACAACAGAGTATTATCCTGCTGTTTTTGTGGATCCAGCAAAAGCTTTTGATTATGTCATTCCCGCCATACTACTCAAACGATTACGGAATGTTGGTCTTTCTGAGAGCTGTATCACTTGGTTTAGCAGCACCTGTCCTGGGCACACACATTCAGTGAGGGTGGAGGGCCATTTTTCAGGCCCATTGCCACTTTGCAAAGGTGTTCTGCAAGGTTTTATACTAGGTCCAATGCTCTTCAATACATCAACAATATAATCCACTATTGAATACTATCTTACATATTTGTATGCTGATGACACTATTATTTTTAGATCCTCACTCCACACTGCCTTGTCTGAGATGCAGACACATTTTACTAACATTCAGACTACACTCTGTAGTCTACAGTTAGCACTGAACATTTACAAGACTAAACCAAAATATCTTACAAATCGATCATCTGAGAAATAGTCTCTCTCTCTGAATGGTTTTGCTCTGCAATTTGTCACTTGTTACAAATACCTTGGAATCTGGCTTGACAGTTCACATTTTTTATTTATTGGTTTAATCACAGGGACATTGCAGTAAATGTACCAAATTTAGCCAAACGGCTATTTTTCATATGTTGTCCCTAGACATATCTTAAAATGTTCTACCTAAAACAATAAATCGATTATACGGTGAACAAAGTAATCCAATTGAAAAAACTGTAAAATACACATCATTATAAAAACCCCTGTCAAAACACAATGTACATTTAAAATAAAGGCATAAATAATAAAGGCAGGCAAAATCATCAAAATAGAAACGTGCAACTCATCAAAACAGCATCAACGCGAGTGGCAGCACAGTTGGTTTCGAGGAAGAACACACACTTTTACTCTAGGGCCCTAATATCCCCTTAAGTGAAAGAAAGTGTGCAACTATGAAGATTCTGCACCGCTTCAACCAAAATGTGTGTTTCGTATTGAGCAAGTCTTAAACGTGGACACTCCCTGTCAAATCCGGCCTTCCGCGTATTCTCTCGTTGACTCAGGGGGAATTAAACTTTTGTTGGAATTTTGAATATCATCCAATCCAATCCACTTTATTTATAAGCAAATTAAAAAAAAAACAATGAATGGTTGACAAAGTGCTGCACAGTAGTTAGTTAAAACACACATTTAAACAGATGTTAAAACTAAGGACAGTTTAGTGTAGGAAACCTTTAACTAAAAAAGAATAAATACATAAATGGGAAAAAAAAATGGACAAAGATCACACAATTCTAATGCTGGTTTTAAAAGCCATTGAGTAGACATATGTTTTAAAGGGGATCTGCACTTTTTTTTTTTAGGAATTTTGCCTATCGTTCACAATCATTACGAAAGACAACAACACATACGTCCTTTTTTGGGGGATTTTAAAGACGATAAAAAATGCTTGGAAGATGTGACCGGAGCAGGCGGAAGACGGTAGATGTAAGAACTACCACAACGGCTGCGAAGGCGGAAGAAGGCTGCAGCAGAAAAAGGTCCCCAGTCATCTTGGGACTCCATGCCACTGGACACTGACCCGATTCTGTCAAGGATCGTGTGGTGACTGTCTGTGCACCAGTCTCCCCACGTTAAACAAAGTCACGCACAGGCATCTTCCATAAAGGGATACACCCCTACCAGGAGGATCGTCATACTCGTTCGAGTGACCGCTGATGATGAATGCGAGTAGCCTCCAAAGCCCTCTAAAACAACTTCAAAACCCTCCACAAACATTTTATATACACACTACAAGTATATATATATATATATATATAAATATATATATATATATATATATATATATATATATATATATATATATATATATATATATATATATATATATATATATATATATATATATAATGTAGTAACAGACACGTTCATAACAATATATAATATATACAATATTTAGCTTATTTTGGTCACTTTAAGCATGGCCGGAACCAATTTCCTTGACACATTTATTTCCGTTTCCATAGCAGCACACTTCCTACTACCGCAAAAACAAATGTTTGTTCCTACTTTCGGTAACAAACTTGAGTGTGTTCTAATCATGGCAGTCTTGGTAACAGACAACAAGGATGTCTATTTTAGGACAAATGAGGATTCACATCCTTATATTTTTGAACATGAATATACAGAGGATGAACTACAACTACTGCTTATATAAACGAGCACGAAGGAAGGCTGAAACGTTGGAGCAGACGATAGCCGAGAGAGTGAGGTTGGCGTGACTTTGACGCTGTAAATGTGGAGCTTCCTTTGCTCTTGTAAGTTTATTGTGGATCATAAATCATGGCGCTCACCTGGATAGTAGGACGAGGATGTAATCCTACAAGTTGGTACACTTCGACAGCCAATTTATAACCGAAAATGGCGTGAGTAATTTTTCATCTAAAACGGGAATTTAAGAAGATTCTATCAGTCGGCCTCCTAATGACAGCAGACGTTGTACAGTGAGTTAAGTTTGATTATGTTCGTTGGCTCTCCTTAAGTCTGCAGTGAGTAGAATCAGTGATGTTGTGGGGGAAAAAAAGTGAACGTTGTGGTGCGTTTTTTAAAACAATGCGCCGCGTATGCTTAAAATGATCAAAATACGAAAATATTAAATGTGATTATGAATGTGCCTGTTACTACATTACATATTTACTTACATCACGTATATAAAACCCTAATGGAGGTGTTTGGATGCTTTTTAAGTGTTTTAAAAGGCAGAATAGAGTGACTCTCATTTCCACCATTGTAAGCATTTTGATCACATTTTGTCTTACATAAGGATTGTGAATGATTTCAAAGACATTCACAATTGTTATTAAAACTCTATGATTAAAAATTTTCACAAACCTAACAAAAAAAGGCACCATGGCAAAGTCCATCTTGTTAGGAATGAGCCCTTTTTTCGCGATTACCACAATTTTGCCTGATTTATGCGGAGTGGGCGTGTACACAGGCTAGATAGGAGAATACAAATAAGAAGAATGATTGTTTCTTCAAGCACATAAAAACCCACTAATGCGCAAACGAAGAATAGGGCCCATGGAGACTAAATATACTGTACATATTGGTCCTGAAATCACAATTAATCACAAGCTATACATAAAGTTATGGTTATGGTTTAAATGTATTTCAAACACGCATACAGTTACAATATGATACATCACATATTTCCAGTTTCTCATTACAACATGTCCAAAGAAGAGTAGGAAGAATCAGATCCTATTTATTCCTACCCCTTTTCTATTTCTTAGCAATTAATAACTTATTCAATTCGCTTCCTGTTCTCAATCTGTACAAGTTCTCAACTGTAGTGGATTGTCCGAAGCTTAAACAGGCAACAAAAGTAGTTTAGTACAACAAATGTATTTACCCATTATCAGAAGTGCAGGTTGAATTGAGTTGGCCGTGCAGACAGACCACATGTCACTCCGGAGCAAACAAGACACACACAAGCCAAAATCACTCTCGAGTTCCGGTCTTCTGCCATTTTTTATATGTCTTTTGTGCGTCATCGTTCCTTATCGAGTGCGTCAATGTCTTTTATCTTTTCCCTATCTGTTCCATAACAACTCGAATCCTTTAGACAGTCAACACATTCTGTAGACAGGTTGGCACGACTTAACATTCACTTTTGTCCCACTGGCACAGAATAGGAAAGAAATCAAATGAGCGTACATTCCCATTAGACATGCAATATAGGTCAAAGGTCAGAAATTCTACTACATACCCGCCTTCCAGGGTCTTAAGACCCTGGACCAAAACAATTTCTGATATAGACCACTAACTTAAATCTCCACCGCAGATAGAGGCAAAAACCTCAATGTTTTTATACGAGGCAAAAATTCCGTCTATGACCCTCCTTCAGAGCGATCGCTGTTACCAGCCTGCAGTAAAACCATCTCACAGAACACAATTAGTGGCCTACCCTTTGATTTAGTAAAGGAATAACAAATACTTTGATCATGAACATAAATAGATGAATGTATATAGACTTATGACTGTAAGACATTTGCAAAAATATTTTTCCCGGCATTTGCAATGAATGTAGTTACCAATATTGTTAATTATCAATTGATTTTGAACACACAACTGAATTTCGTATGAGTCCATGTTCGATTAGAGCTCGTACAGATGGCTCGGTGGTGCCTCAGGCTGATGGCCTGCCGACACCTCGTTGGGCTTTCGGCTGCCCTGGTGAAGAAAGAGATCCACTCAAACAGTCTGTCTTCCTTCTGATTAGAATTTGTTTAACGCTTCTCTACGTTTTGTTTTGACAATGGCGCTGAGTGGCTCTTATCTGTACTTCTTCATACTCTATGTTTCACAGATGCCCTTAGATGTATTAGAATATAAATTTAACTTTTATTTTATTGTGTGTTTATTCCTAAAAAAAAATTAAAATGTCAATGTATAATCAAATTATCTTTATCAAATTTAAATTCAATATTATTAATTTATTTGTTGTATAACTATTAATTCAAAGTTACAATGTGTCCTAATCTATGATGTTCGTGCGTGTGTGTTTGTCTCAACTTCCACACAGAAACTGGATGGATCAGATAAGCAACAAGGCTGTACCAAAAAAAGTATACTAGACATATAAATGAATGATGAATTAAACAATGTTTCAATGTCCCACAATCCGTATTTATTTATTGATATTTAAATGTGTAATTTTCCATATATCTATTATTTACTGGACTTATAGCAAGCACCTACTAGTAGCACACTCTACAGACCGAGAATAACTGTTCAACCACACTTAGTAATGCCAAGCTACATGCTAACTTAGCCTTACTTTGCCTCAGTAAGCAAACTTTTGCTAACACAATGCTAACCTAGCTCAATGCTATGCTAACACAATGCTAACCTAACATTGTCACACCTCTTTGGCCCACGCCTCGTACAGCTGACACTCACACAGCCTCGCCACACGCACACACTCTTATCTCAAAATGTCTTCCAGCTGAGACTCCTTTTTTTTTTTTTTTTTTTTTATATGCGTCACACAGTCACTCACACACAGAGAATTTACCAGCACAGATAAAAGTAAATGCAATAGACAACTATTTTTCTCATCCAGAAGCACAGCTGTATCATATCAGAACCTTAATAATAAGAACAACATTTATCATTCACTCTTAGATGGACAAATAGTCAAGTTTAAGGAGGGTATTCTGGACTTCCCTGCTTAGGCTGCTGCCCCCGCGATCCAACCTCAGAGAGCGGAATAAGATAATTAAATGGATAGATCATACACTCATATGTTTTCTGTACATAAACTTTGTCTACTTTCTCACACATTTTAGACAATTTCCAAACTTTTACAGATAGCGGGGCTGTGAGAAAAAGCGTGAAGGGAGGTTGCGAGAGGGGGGGAGGAAAAGGAAGGGGGGAATTAAACCAGATAAGAAACCAGGTGCTACACAAAAGTTATTAAATTATGCAGATATATATATATATAAATAAAAAAAAACACACATTTTTATCCCACAACCCACGCCCCCCTGGTCCGGACCAATATAAACAACTAATGCACGCGTGCTTTTGTGGAATCGGCCGTCTCATTAACAAACACAGGTCCCATCATTACTCATACAACGGCGATTAACCCGTTCCAGCGGAGCAGCCCCTGGTTTTCCTTCCTGACCAACACGGATAACAGCCTAAGGCGCTGTAGAATCACCAGGAATCACCCCCCAATCCTACAGTACATCGTGTCTGGTCAGTCCATATAGTTTCACCAAGGCTCTACCATATGGAGCCCTTAACTCTATCCATCTATACTGCAGCAAATTTCCAAATTCGTGACAACTTGGCTCAGTTGATCTCCTTTACCGGAGTCACTGAACGATCACCTTATATCAGGCTTTTTACCCGGCTGCAGTTTCCACATAGACAGATACGTAGGACCTTCATAGACGTCATAAATTTGTGTGGGTCAAATGTCACATCAGTTAGCCAATCTTGCCTTAAATTTCGCTGTGTCCAACTCCGGCTAACCTAATGTACTTGCAGAAAAAAGCATCCTCTGCCAACAACGACAGAGGATGAAGAGGTTAAAAGAAATTTTTCGTCTCACATCGTCTATGCTTCTACACTCCAAACCACCAAAATTCTATCAACAATCCCCTTATGTTAAAAACAAGAAATCACAAGTTTTCAACAAACACACAGACAAATGATCACATATAAAACAACTCAATCCAACCATAATTTACCCCAGTCCAGGTTGTTTTTGGAGAACCTGACTAAACCTATCTTTTATCAAAAATAGATTCAGCAATTAGTCTTATCGATCCGGCTCTCTCCAGGCAGAAAATGTTTACACTTTAAGCAAAACGCTTACCTTGTTATGCGCGCGTGCAGCACACTGTCTGCCTGACTGAGAGAGCGAGAGCGGCTGTCGACCTGTAGCTTCTAAACCATCCTGTTCGTGACGCCAATTTGTGTAGTGGATTGTCCGAAGCTTAAACAGGCAACAAAAGTAGTTTAGTACAACAAATGTATTTACCCATTATCAGAAGTGCAGGTTGAATTGAGTTGGCCGTGCAGACAGACCACATGTCACTCCGGAGCAAACAAGACACACACAAGCCAAAATCACTCTCGAGTTCCGGTCTTCTGCCATTTTTTATATGTCTTTTGTGCGTCATCGTTCCTTATCGAGTGCGTCAATGTCTTTTATCTTTTCCCTATCTGTTCCATAACAACTCGAATCCTTTAGACAGTCAACACATTCTGTAGACAGGTTGGCACGACTTAACATTCACTTTTGTCCCACTGGCACAGAATAGGAAAGAAATCAAATGAGCGTACATTCCCATTAGACATGCAATATAGGTCAAAGGTCAGAAATTCTACTACACAACAAATAGTTACAATTAATTGTAATTCACATAATGAGATTAATAATATTATGTCATTTTCCAATAGTTTAAAATGTTTCTCAGATGTATTCTTCTTTGTATTTTGTAAACACTTTGACTTTGAACAGTTTCTTAAACTGGATCATATTATCATTGCCTGATCCATTCCATAATTTCCTTCCACATACTAATATATTCAAGATTTGAAATGTTGTACATGCATACAAATGTTTTAAATACATTTTTTTTGCTAAGGTTAAATTTCTCCTTTTTTGCTTGAGGAGAATTGTTCTACATTTTGAGTATAATTTTATAGTTTGCTTTGTACACACTTGTATCTGTTTGCAAATGCACTAAATCATTGATTTTCAATATTTCTGATTTAATTAATAAAGGGTTAGAATGTTCTCTATGTCCAACATTATGTATAATTCTAACTGACCTCTTTTTTGTAACATGGTTAGTGAATGTAGTATAGTTATGTAGTTATTTCCCCATATTTCTACACAATAATTGAGATCTGGTAACACTAGCAATGGAGAATATGCAGTAATTTTTGTCGAGTACATTGTTTGCTTTTTATTCATTATTAATGTATTTCTTGCCACCTTATATTGTATATTTTCATATGAAAGTTCCAGTTAATTTGATCTATTATTACACCCACATATTATGTTTCTTTTACTCTGTCAATGTCTACTCTATTTGTATTGTGTTAAACTTTTGTGTCTGCTGTTACCAAATAGAATTATTTTAGTTTTACTGAGATTCAAGGATAGTCTGTTTCAAATAAAACCCTCTCTTTATTTTGTTCGTTTCTTTTATTATTTGTAGCTTCTGTATGTTCTCTCCTGAACAAAATGCAGTTCCATCCATTTTCTACCGCTTGTCCCTTTCGGGGTCGCGGGGAGTGCTGGAGCCTATCTCAGCTGCATTCGGGCGGAAGGCGGGGTACACCCTGGACAAGTCGCCACCTCATCACAGGGCCAACACAGATAGACAGACAACATTCACACTCACATTCACACTATAGGGCCAATTTAGTGTTGCCAATCAACCTATCCCCAGGTGCATGTCTTTGGAGGTGGGAGGAAGCCGGAGTACCCGGAGGGAACCCACACAGTCACGGGGAGAACATACAAACTCCACACAGTTGTCTTTTGCAAATAGTACTAACTTTAAGCTCTTTGTTACTTTTCAAATGTTGTTTATATAGCGAGTGGACAATTTGATCCCAGTACAAAGAGAGTACAAAGCAGTTATTAGAGCTTTTAACTAATTAGGTCATATTGTCTTTTTTCACGTTTCTGTCTGAAAAGTATTGAGGGTACTCCTTCTATATGCCATTTTTAATTATGCAATTTAGGATGCCCCATGTTGCTCTCATGTTGTTTTTGTTTGTGTCTATCCATCCATCCATCCATTTTCTACCCATTGTCCCTTTCGGGGTCGTGGCGGGTGCTGGAGCCTATCTAAACTGCATTCGGGCGGAAGGCGGTGTACACCCTGGACTAGTCGCCACCTCTAATTTTCTTTTTTACATTTTCTTAGTATGCTAGTTATGCTAGTTTATTTTATATATTTTGTACCTTTTGTAGATCTTTGTGTTATGAATGTTCTATGTAATGTATTTTTTTTGTTACAAGCAATTGTCAGTCCCTTTGTCATCCATGATTGATTGTTCTTTTGTTTCTTACTAAGTTGTTTCCATGGACAATGTTTGTCATAAAAATTACCATAAGCTTTATCAACATAATTTTCACAGTACACATTTTCCAAGTGTCCCAATTTTGCATTTCCAGATAATTATTTAAACATCATACTTTTCTCTGTGCATAGCCTTTGAAATGCATTTTTGTCATCCATGTTGCTCTTCCTGTAGTTTCCATCATAGATAGTGAAAACTGGTAGATGATGATTGATGTCGGTTATTAGCAAACCTCTTGTAGTATTATTATCTAAATCATTAGGAAAAAATATCAATAACCTCTGTCTTTTCTGTGATTCTGCTTGGTCTTATAATTTATGGATATAAATTCATGCTATACATTATGGTATTTTGTTTATCAAGATTCAGGAGGTCAATATTGAAGTCACCACATAAGAAAAATACTTTCTGACTGATTTCAGTAAAAGTTGCCTTGTTCCTGTCTTCTAACATTTGAATACTTGACATAGGTGTTTTATATACTGTATACAGCTGACCAATACACTTTTTCTTTTTTCATGACATATTTCAATGGTTATATATTCTAAGATATTTTTAAAAGCCCATGCCATGTTTTTTTTTTTTTTACCACTTGTAGTTTCAGATTCTTCATCAAATCATCACGTACACGGCTCCTCTCCTCCGTTCCTGTTGGTTCTGTTGATGTAATTTATTTCATATCCTTGTAAATAAAAATAACTTATTTTTTTCTTTCTCATCGATCCATGCTTCTGAGATAGCCATCACTATGAAGGATTTGTTGAACTGTTTCAAAAATTGGTTCATGCTGTTGAAGTTTGCATAAAAGTTTCTGCTGTTGAAACAAATAATTGACAGTTTGTCGTCAGATTTAATGTTATTATCATTTATTGTGCTATTATATTGTTATATTGTTATCTTAAAAACAAGTATTCTTGATGTGGGAGAAATCATTTGTATCTGGTTCTATATCATTTTCCAATCCCAAACTTTTATGATCTGTTGCAGAAGGTTTTCAGTTCCATATTTGCTTGTTGAGCAATCTTGTGTGTGCTTTTTGAATGTCCATAAGGGTAGTTGAATGTGCTCATACATTCTTGTTCAGTAATCCCTTGGAACGTAGTCATGTTGATGTTGGATGTTGATGTTTGTTTTCCAGCAGACTCCATTATCAGTGTCATTGTTGTCGAAACATTGTGAACTTTAATAGTTGTCCAGATCCTCAATGCTTCTTGACCTCCAATAATCTTGCTGTAAAATTTGCAGTTAGCGCTTTCAAGTTCCCTGAATTTTCCCCTAGTTCCTAAAGTTTATTGGCGATGTCAGCGTCATGTTTGGTGAGCTGCTCATTAATGTACACACTATGAGCTTCTTTCCATGTTTCAGCAGTGCAATTTTGGATTTCCTGTTGTCAAGGTTCATGAGGTGTTGTTGTTTCTTCCACTCAGTGGGATGCATGTATTTATGGTATTAATATTGACATCAATTCCCTTTGATTGCAGAGAGTTTACTGTTGCTCTTTTGAGGCGAAATCCATTTCATCTGGTTTTCCTCTATCATCCACGGCTCTCGCGTAGGATCTTGGTTTAATTCGCAGTCCCATCCATCCATCCATCCATTTTCTACCGCTTATTCCCTTCGGGGTCGCGGGGGGCGCTGGAGCCTATCTCAACTACAATCGGGCGGATGGCGGGGTACACCCTGGACAAGTCGCCACCTCATCGCATGGCCAACACAGATAGACAGACAACATTCACACTCACATTCACACACTAGGGCCAATTTAGTGTTGCCAATCAACCTATCCCCAGGTGCATGTCTTTGGAGGTGGGCCCTCACGATGATATCATTAATTTTTTTATCTTGATCCATATCCATCCATCCATCCATTTTCTACCGCTTGTCCCTTTTGGGGTCGCGGGGGGTGCTGGAGTCTATCTCAGCTGCATTCGGGCGGAAGGCGGGGTACACCCTGGACAAGTCGCCACCTCATCATATCATCTGTGATATTCCTCAGATTGAAGTTACCTTGTTGAAGAACTTTCATTTCTTTATGCATTACTATGTTTTCCTCTCTAAAGATCTATCTTTCTTGTCGCATTTCTGTTTGCTCCTTTAAGAGATTCATCACAATCCGAGCTGAGACTTGCCATATTTGCTTACAGGTTGTCTATTTTTTGGAACGCCAATGCGGTGTCTTGCTTTCCATTGTGTCCAGTTTTCAGAGGCTCATTTGATGAGACCGTTAAGTAGCTTGGATCTTGGCATCATTGATATACAAGCCTGCTAACGTAATTTTAACTTGTATATTTTCAGGGCATTCAATCAATTGCAACTGGACTGTTTGGTTTGTCTTAGAAGACGGAACCGCCTCTCATCCAAGTGGGCTTCATCAGTTCATGCTCAAAGACTTAGATTGGTCGGATCTCGTCTTAGACTTAGATTGGTCAGATCTAGTCTGGTGCCAAAACCCCAAATATCTATACACCAATACTAGGAGGGTGTGCCCGGGCAAGGATGGCTTCGCCCTATTGTAGTGAGAAAAACAACTGTTGAGATGCAAACAAGCAATCCTGCTGTCAATGCCAACGACAGTCATTGAAGTGTAATTTCCCCTAGTTAGCATTGAGGTATTTTGTGGCAGAATGATTGCTGTGGATCGACCGCTAACCGCCCCAAATAGTCGGAATCACCCACGTTAGCATTCCATCTATGTCAAGATTGAAAACCCATCCCTGAACAGAGGAGTTGGTCTGCGACACCATCTATCTCCCACTTTGAACTTATTGACGATGACAGATGTTATTCCTGCGAGACATTGGAATGCATATGTTGATGTTTTTGACATCCACAACCACTCTTCTGATTGAATATTGACCACGTGTTGCTTTGTTGAAGCAGCAGCATCTTGTCATCTACTGTTATTGACTGCGCTGACATTAGGCATAGTTGTAATCTGGAACCCAGTTATCATATTTTTCAGACAGACTTGCACTTATTGGCTCTGACACATCATTTGAGATAAAAACATTCACTTTCCCTTCAAGCCAAACCACTTTTCCTCAACCACTTATTCATGAGGTGTTGCAGTGAATTTTCCTCACTTTGTCAATGTGTTGTATCCTTGTGTTGTCTATCAAGTTTAGCACCCATTTTGTTGAACATGGTTCCCATCTCATTTAATGATTTCACTCCTACCTCTGTACTTTGCCACCACTTCTCTCTTGAATTCAATAGTGTTTCTCACCTTATGTATCAAAGTGTTGCTTGTCATGTTATATCAAATAACCTTGATGCTATCCCACGCATGCGCGAGACAGCTTTATGGCACAACGCGTAGCACTGTCACAACTCTGTAGCTTGATGTGCTTACCTGCAGTCTTACATGTTCTAGCTGCCACTTCTTCCTTTGCATCAGGGGTGTCCAAACTTTTTCCACTGAGGGCTGCAAACGGAAAAATTTAAGCATGTGGGGGCCATTTTGATATTTTTAATTTCAAACCATAACAAAATATATGGATTTTTTGTATTTATTTTACCTTTAGGAGTCCCGGGGACCATAAAGGGTCTCAGTTATTAAAATGTTAAAAATAAGTCTAATTTGTAATATTATTTTTTATTTAACGCTTACAGTAAATCTCTATATCAACTTAAAAAAAAAAAAAAAAGGTTTTATGGCTTTTCTGTCAGAAACAACTTTGTTTTTTATAGTAAAACTGAAATATGCAGTATTTAGTAATTAGAGCCCTAAAATATAAATAATGCAGGACACCATTGATTTTAATTATTTAATATTTTTGAGTCATCACAGTGAAAAGATAAATAATATACCACTAAATATATTTGGGATCCAAAAGGTGCCCCACTCATAAAGTGATACATTTTTATTAGTTTTTTTTTATTTTTTACTTTCATCACTTAAGTTACGAGATCAACTTCAGATATATCTGTCGATTTTACGTTTGAACTATTATTTTGTTTGTTTTATGCTCTTTTGTCAAAGAAAACTTTGTTTTTATATGGCAACTACACAATATATGCAATATTTACCACATAAAACATTTTCAAGTGAAAAATTTTAACTAATTGGAGCTTTGAAAATAATTAATTATAACATAGATTTTTTGTCTTTTTTTTTTTTTTGAGCAGTGGAAACAAAAGAAAAAGAAAAAAGACAAAAGAAAAAAAAACAGCCTGCATGGCAGCTTTGTGTCAACATTGCAACTTTTTCTCGTTAGATTTCACCTCATTCCACTTTTTTTAATGTTTATTTTTATTTTTTGCAATAGCATTTCCAGAATGTGTGGCGGGCCAGTAAACAATTAGCTGCGGGCCGCAAATGGCCACCGGGCCGCACTTTGGACACCCCTGCTTTACATAAACAGGTAATACAAGGTGTAACTCATATTTGAGATAATTTGAGCGTGCCGGGTGTATTTAAATCGCGTGTAGCTCTCTTAGAACAAGCAAATTCCATCTTTCTCATGAAGGTGACAGTGCAAGACCAGGTTCTTGACAAGACAACAAAGGACAGCTGGCAAGCGCTGTATTAACTTTGATTGTTTGGTAGCCGTGTGATGCATTAAGTGACACTCTGGAAAAGGCACTTGTTGACTTTGATTAAACTAGTATGGTACAACATTATTTGGTTCTATCGTGGGTTATTACACAATCATGCTCAATAATAAAAAGCAAAGAGACTGACTGGGTCACCAGCATGTGTTTAATTGTACTAAAACCATGTATGTAAGACGAGACATATATTTGGTGAAAATGTTTGTTTAAAACTGAATCATATTAAAACCTGCCATATGAAAACTGAGAACTATATTTGCAAATTTTGTGTTAAAAACTAACTCTTGTTACTTTCAGTTATATTACTCAAGTGAGCTATATTTTCAATCGGTACCTTGTACCAAAAATTGTTGCCTGGGATGGGCCAATGCACATTTTGAATAGTTCAATATGTGTATTATTATATTTAAAGCTGGAAAAATTTATTCTGAGAGAGTTAAAACAAGCAGATGGCAATGAATTCGGTAGAATGGCCCCTCTGTTTTTTATATTAATGTGGAGTTTGTACTGACACATTCTTGTCAGAGCACAAGCTGCCGATTGCACAAATAAACACGAATAAACACAAATGTGGCACACCAGATCTTTTTAGACAATTCTACTGTATGCTCTACTTTTGCCAAGTGTCACGTTGGGGTCGCATGATAATGCACGGATCGTTTTCCCCGGATGCAGACGGAACTCTGGATGCAGCGTGCAAGTAGGAAAGTGATTTATTTGCCATAAGTCAGTCAGGATGCAAACACAAGAGAAGCGTGCCGATTGCACGGGGAGCTAAGGCAAAAAACTAGCACTGGAAAGCTAACATAGAAAACAAGAATCAAAGGAGTATTAACGTAACTTGTTGCATGAGCAAACAAGACAGCCAGACTGAGTGTGGTGAAAAGCAGGAATAAATAGCTCTCTGATTAGTGCCCGGGAGCAGGTGAGCGTTCCGAACACTAATCAGAGGCAGGTGAAAATAATCAGCCACCATGGCAACTAAAACACAAATCCAGGGGTGCTGAAAACAGAACTAAGGGAGTCAAACTAAAATAAAACATGATCCGGGCAACGGATCATGACACCAAATTTTGTTTAGAAGGTACCACCATAACTAATTATGTAACTACTTGTCTCATTTGCAGGAATCTTGTGGTAGTGAAAATATTTTTTGGCATGACTCCATAAAATGATTTTATTTAATATTTCTAACTATAAATACTCCAATTAGAGGGTGGCATTATTGGCACCTACAAGACACTTGTTTCCCAATTGTTTTGCCTTTCTGAGTGCAGTGGCATATTTAGTCGTTTGGGCACTGTCATGTACTGTTTTGTCATGTCCGAGCCACCGTAGCCGGTGTTCAGTGTGTGACGTCAGGAGAGCGAGGGAGAGTTGGGACTCTCGAGGTTGTTAATAAACAGGAGCGATCCGAGGCATTGAGTTGAAACGTGTTGCCTGATTATTATTAAAGGCCTACTGAAACCCACTACTACCGACCACGCAGTCTGATAGTTTATATATCAATGATGAAATCTTAACATTATAACACATGCCAATACGGCCGGGTTAACTTATAAAGCGACATTTTAAATTTGCCGCTAAACTTCCGGTTCGAAACGCCTCTGAGGATGACGTATGCGCGTGACGTAGCCCGGGGAACACGGGTATGCCTTCCACATTGAAGCCAATACGAAAAAGCTCTGTTTTCATTTCATAATTCCACAGTATTCTGGACATCTGTGTTCGTGAATCTGTTGCAATCATGTTCATTGCATTATGGAGAAAGAAGCTGAGCAAGCAAAGAAGAAAGTTGTCGGTGCGAAATGGACGTATTTTTCGAACGTAGTCAGCAACAACAGTACACAGCCGGCGCTTCTTTGTTTACATTCCCGAAAGATGCAGTCAAGATGGAAGAACTCGGATAACAGAGACTCTAACCAGGAGGACTTTTGACTTCGATACACAGACGCCTGTAGAGAACTAGGACAACACAGACTCTTACCAGGATTACTTTGATTTGGATGACAAAGACGCAGACGTGCTACTGGGAGTATGCAGCTTTGGCTTCTAAACATTTGATCGCTTGACCGTATGTGCGCAACTTTTTTTTGCGTATGTACGTAACTTTTTTAAAATATATAAGCTTTATGAACCTTGGGTTAGGTGAACGGTCTTTTGGGCTGAGTGATTGTGTGTGTTGATCAGGTGTTTGAATTGTATTGGCGTGTTCTATGGAGCTAGGAGCTAGCATAGGAGCTAGGAGTTAGCATAACAAAGACGTAGGTGTTTTTATGCAGGATTAATTTGTGTCATATTAAATATAAGCCTGGTTGTGTTGTGGCTAATAGAGTAAATATATGTCTTGTGTTTATTTACTGTTTTAGTCATTCCCAGCTGAATACCAGGTACCGTGAGTATGCAGCCTTGGCTGCTAAACATTTGATAGCTTGACCGTACGTGCGCGTCACGTACGTAACTTTTTAAAAATATATGAGCTTTATGAACCTTGGGTTAGGTGAACGGTCTTTTGGGCTGAGTGATTGTGTGTGTTTGAATTGTATTGGCGTGTTCTATGGAGCTATGAGCTAGCATAGGAGCTAGGAGCTAGCATAACAAACATGCAGGTGTTTTTATGCAGGATTAATTTGTGGCATATTAAATATAAGCCTGGTTGTGTTGTGGCTAATAGAGTATATATATGTCTTGTGTTTATTTACTGTTGTAGTCATTCCCAGCTGAATATCAGGTACCGTGAGTATGCAGCCTTGGCTGCTAAACATTTGATAGCTTGACCGTATGTGCGCGTCACGTACGTAACTTTTTAAAAATATATAAGCTTTATGAACCTTGGGTTAGGTGAACGGTCTTTTGGGCTGAGTGATTGTGTGTGTTGATCAGGTGTTTGAATTGTATTGGCGTGTTCTATGGAGCTAGGAGCTAGCAGAGGAGCTAGCATAACAAACACGTAGGTGTTTTTATGCAGAATTAATTTGTGGCATATTAAATATAAGCCTGGTTGTGTTGTGGCTAATAGAGTATATATATGTCTTGTGTTTATTTACTGTTGTAGTCATTCCCAGCTGAATATCAGGTCACCCCCGGCTCTCACAGCATCTTCCCTATCTGAATAGCTTCAACTCCCCACTAGTCCTTCACTTGCACTTTACTCATCCACAAATCTTTCATCCTCGCTCAAATTAATGGGGAAATTGTCGCTTTCTCGGTCCGAATCTCTCTCACTTCATGCGGCCATCATTGTAAACAATAGGGAACTTTGCGTATATGTTCAACTGACTACGTCACGCTACTTCCGGTAGGGGAAAGCCTTTTTTTTTATCAGATACCAAAAGTTGCAATCTTTATCGTCGTTGTTCTATACTAAATCCTTTCAGCAAAAATATGGCAATATCGCGAAATGATCAAGTATGACACATAGAATAGATCTGCTATCCCCGTTTAAATAAAAAAAAATTCATTTCAGTAGGCCTTTAAATTAAGACACCTAAATAAGCATATAGGTGAAACCGAGGACATAATAATGGCGATGAGTGATGCACAGAGCCTACAAGCCAAGTGAGATAACGCCAGCATACCGAAGTTTAATTTGAAGTGTAACAAAGTTGCTGCTAGCGTTAGCATAGCATTAGCATGGAGAAGACGAGCCTGTCTGCGTTTGATTGCTACTCCGACCCGGCGACGTTGGGACCGCGGTGGACAAGATGGCTAATGTCATTTGAACTGTTTGCTGATGGAAAAGGTCTGATCATCACAGAAGACGCAGATTATTTCGTGAAACAGCGGCGGAGAGCACTTCCTTTGCATCAGGCAGGACCGGACACACAGGACATCTTCTCGACGCTGGATAACACGGGAGGTGCAGCAGACTATGATGATGCTGTTGCTGCTTTAAACAGATTCTTCGTGCCACAAGTAAACGCCACTTTCGCCCGCCAGACATTTCACAAAATTACACAAAACCCAAGTGAGACTGTACAACAATTTTCCACACGTTTAAGGCGTGCTGCAAAGGACTGTAGTTTTGGTGCAGGTGCAGACGACCAGATTAGAGATGCTATTATTAGCAAATGCACATCGAGCTATATTCGCCGTAAACTGCTGGAAGAAGGACATGGGTTGGTGCTCGCTCGCACACTCGAATTGGCGGCACAATGTGAGCTAATTGAGGGACAAATGGCGGAAATGTCTGGGAAAGGGGAGAGAGCAGAGGCGTCTGTGAACCGCGTTACACAGAAAGGAGGGAAATATCAGAAGAAAGGACAAGGAAAATTTGGCATGGACAGAGAGAAAACAGACAAAACTTGCTACCGGTGCGGACATGCTGACCACTTTGGGAGGGATCCTAAATGTCCCGCACGCGGTCAAACATGCCACAAGTGCAACGGTAAAGACCATTTTGCCAAACAATGCAAAACAAAAGGCGCAACAGGAAAAGAAAAAGTGCATAACATAGGGATAGAGCAACATGATTATGCTTTTATGCTAAATGACACTAACAGGTCAGAGAGACTTAACATAAATGTGGGAGGAGTTAGCTTGAAGATGCTTATTGACTCCGGGGCTACATGTAATGTGATAGACGAAAAGACATGGGAGGGGTTAAAAACAGAGAAAATAAAATGCCACTCCTATATTCTAAAATCAGAATATAGAAGATTTTTATTTTTTTTTCCCCCAAAAAATAAATACAATCATGTGTGCTTACGGACGGTATCCCTGCAGACTGCATTGATCTATATTGATATATAATGTATATATTGTGTTTTTTATGTTGATTTAATTTTAAAAAAAAATAAAAAAATTAAAATTAAATTTCTTGCGCGGGCCGGTACCAATCGGACCGGTGGTTGGGGACCACTGGTCTAACTGACTGCGAACGTAGGTACTCTCAGACAGAAAAAGAGGCCTTGGCTCTTGTATGGGCCTGTGAGAGGTTACACCCATACGTATATGGTAGACAATTTGATTTGATTACAGACCATAAGCCTTTAGAATCTATCTACAGTCCATGTTCAAAACCATGTGCTCGTATAGAGCGATGGATTCTGAGGCTACAACCTTATGATTTTAAAGTAATACATATCTCGGGCAATAAGAACATAGCAGACCCGTTATCACGTCTACTAGGAAACAGTGTACTGAAACAGGAACATGCACACGGATCAGACGAATACGTGAGATTTGTGGCAGTGAGCACGACACCCAGCGCACTGACAACCCGTGAGGTTGAGGAAGCATCAGCCCACGATGAAGAGCTGAGTGAGGTGCGTAAAGCCATCGCTAGTGGACACTTTGAAAAGTGCACAGCATATGCTGTTGTAGCTAGTGAGTTATGTGTGATAGGACAACTGGTTCTACGCGGGACGCGCATCGTGCTGCCACAAGCACTGCGGGCACGCGCTCTCTCACTAGCACATGAAGGACACTTGGGAGTCGTCGGTACCAAACAGCACCTCAGGAGCAAAGTCTGGTGGCCAGCTATGGACAAAGCAGCTGAGAGACATTGTAAATCATGCTACGGTTGTCAAGTTGTTGCTCGCCCAGATGCAGCGGAACCTTTGAGACCAACACAGTTACCGGAGGGGCCTTGGCAAGATGTTGCAATCGACCTACTCGGACCCCTGCCGACAGGTGACTCAATTCTAGTTGTAGTTGATTACTACAGCCGTTATTATGAATATGACGTGTTAAAATCCACAACTGCATCAAAGGTGATAGACAGTCTAGAGACAATTTTCGGTCGACATGGACTTCCCATCACACTGAGGTCAGACCAGGGTCCTCAGTTTAAATCGGAGGAGTTCAGTGAGTACTGTGACACCAACGGCATTAAGCATGTGAAAACGACGCCACGATGGGCGCAAGCAAACGGCGAGGTGGAGCGTCAAAATGCTTCGCTGATGAAAAGGATTCGCATCGCTGTCTCAGATGGACTTGATTGGAAGCGAGAACTCAGAAAATATGTCACAGTATACCGGAGCATCGATCACACAACCACGGGGAAGAGCCCCGCTGAGTTGCTTTTCAATCGAAAAATGAGGGGGAAGTTGCCAAGCATCACGGCAGCAGCACACGCTGATCTGGAAGTAAGAGACAGACGCAGAACAAAAAGGACAATCCAAGATCTATGCAGATGAACGCCGTGGAGCCAGATATTCAGATGTCAATGTTGGTGACACTGTCCTGGTGAGACAAGAAAAGACTGATAAACTCACCACACCTTTCTACACAACGCCACATAAGGTGGTGAGCAAATCAGGAAACCAAGTAGTTGTTGAGTCTCCATCGGGAGCCAGATACACAAGGAATACAACATTCGTGAAACGATACAACAACGCTCATGAGACACTCACCAGAATGGATGCATCCCAGGACGCTGAGGACTGCACAATGAACAGAGAGACACAACCTGCTCAACGCGCAGAGCAGAGTATCACCAGCCATGATACCCGAGAGACACAGAGACCTTCTAGAGCAGGGGTCACCAACGCGGTGCCCGCGGGCACCAGGTAGCCCGTAAGGACCAGATGAGTCACCCGCGGGCCTGTTCTAAAAAAAAAAAAAATTAAATTTTTTGTTTTTTTTCAAATTAAATCTACATAGAAAAAACACAAGATACACTTTCAATCAGTGCATCAACCCAAACAACCCCCCCCCCCCCCATGCACACTCATCCACACCCATTCACACAAAAGGGGTTATTTCTTTCTGCTACCAATATTCTGGTTCCCACAACATAGACAACACATCTGTAAGGGACACAGTCCCTGAAGCACACATGATTGTATAGGCTGCTGGTCCACTAACATTTTCATTAATTACTATTTTTTATGTAATTATTTTTATATTGTTTTACTTTCTTTTTTATCCAAGAAAATGTTTTTTATTTATTTATCTTATTTTATTTAATTTTTTTTAAAAAGGGCCTTATCTTCAACAGACCAGGTTGTCAATGAAATTAGATTTGTTTAAAGGGTTTTTTAAACCAGGCCCAGTCCAGATAATGTCCAAGTTGGACTCAGCAACACACACCTTCATTCATGTACACAGAAAAAAATTAGGGAACACAACAGATTGCATATAATTTATAAACAAAATTACATTTTCAAAATAAGCATTTATGTACAGTCCAGGTTATGTCCAGGTCACTCAAATTAGGGAACACAACAACAGATATCATATAATCTATAAACATAATTATACTTTCAAAATAAGCCTTTGAGGACTTCTCATCTTTTTTTTAATGTTTTTTGGCATCATTATTGTTTTCAACCATGTAACTTTCTAAAGTTAGAAAATACAGAATAAATGTTTTAAAGAAAGTAATACTAAGTGAATATCTGTTTTTGGCCTTAAAAATAAACATTTTACCGAGTACTATAATTAAATTGACTTTATCATGATTGTCAATGAACTCTCCTAAAATAACAGAAACCACATTAAGCTTCATAAACAAACCAATCCTTAAACACATTTTTTCAACTTCCACCCAAAACAAAGACACAATATGACAATACCAAAACAAATGCAGGGTGGATTCAGGCTCCTGACAACAAAATCGGCAATCATCTGACTCTGTCATATTCCATAATTTTAACATTTTCCCTGTGGGTAAGAAGTTATAAATAATTTTAATTTGAAAATAACGATTTTGCACATCGATAGTGGTTTTATAGATTAGTTTGAATATGGCATCCCATGGCAACAGGCAGTTAAAAAAGTCCTCCCATTTTCCATTTGTGTTGTATGAGGCAGCCTTCAAAGATTTCTTTATTAAATAAAAATTATATATTTTTGTATTTATTTTAGTTCCTTTTTGCCAACTAGAATTTCTTATTAGAGGTTTACAAACTAATAATTTAGTAGTTCCATAATTAATTATTTGTTTCCATCTTTTCCCAATTACTCCAGTTAGTTGATAAAATGAAAAGCTTGAGCAAGCATCACCATACATAGCTCTAAATTCATCATACTTCATAATTTTACCATTCTCATTGATAATATCATTGACAAAAATTATTCCTCTTTCAAACATATTTTTCCAAAAGAAAGGCTTTCCATCTATTACAATATTAGAGTTCATCCATATTATCTGCTGCAAAATATCGTCTCTTTTTTCTGGCACATAAAATTGAAAACACCACTATGAGTGGATTGTTTCCTTTATGAACCCCGCCATGTTTCCCAGCAGACTCTCTGGGAGGGGATCACTTGTAAAAAAGGATACAATTTCTTTTGATACAGTACATGTTTTTGTCCAACAGGACATTTGTGTACCACTCAATGTTTAAATACATCTTTGGAACAATTGATGCTTTTAAAGACAGACACATAGCTTCAAGGTTGAGAAGTTCCGGCCCCCATATTCATACTTTTTGTACAAAACCTTTCCTTTAATCTTTTCTGGTTTGCCGTTCCAGACAAAATCAAAGACCCTCCGCTCATAAATCTTAAAAAAGTTTTGTGATGGAGCTGGTAATGACAAAAACAAATAAATAAATTGAGGAATAATTAACGAGTTGGCAATAGACATTTTACCATACAAGGTTAGGGATTTCCCTTTCCATAATTGCATAATTTTGTCCAGCTTTCTTAGTCGATTATCATAATTTACTGAGCCTAGATCTTCCAGATTTTCTGGGACAACAACACCAAGTATGTTAACTGGTCCATCTGTCCACAAAACAGGCACTTTGCATTCCATTCGAAAGGACGTTCCCTTTAGATTTCCGATCCTTAACATTTTACATTTATCATAATTAAGCTTAAGGCCAGATTGCTGTGAAAATATGTCCAAAAGATTAAGAAGGTTCCGCAAACAATGAGGAAAATCTTATCTTTGTGAATCAGCCTTTTCTGACATGAACTTCATCAAGAACAAACACAGAACACGCCTCACTGATGCACATCTGCAAGACTCACTCAGAGTTGCAGTGTCAAGTTACACACCAGAGTACAACACACTAGTTAACAGCATGCAATGCCAGGCTTCCCACTAACTGACAAAGAAACAGATAACAGATTTGGTGTCCAGTTCAAAGTGTGACATGATTTAAAAATTTGAGAGTTTACTTTTATATTTTACATGAGTTATTATTTGTACAAACATGGTGCAAAGTAATTCATGATTTGTTAAACAAATGTTAGTGGCTAGCTAGTTATAATGGGATATTGTGATTTCACAAGACTGTCTTAGAAGTGATCATTTGAAAATGTTCAATTTGAAAAATGTGCACTTAGAGAAAATATAAAAATAAAGTGTTGCATATTGATATTTATCTGTTTCTATATATATTTATTGTGAGAAATCATTAAGATGATCAGTGTTTCCACAAAGATAAATATCATTAATTATTAATAATAACAGAGTTAAAGGTAAATTGAGCAAATTGGCTACTTCTGGCAATTTATTTAAGTGTGTATCTAACTGGTAGCCCTTCGCAGTAATCAGTACCCAAGAAGTAGCCCTTGGTTTCAAAAAGGTTGGTGACCCCTGTTCTAGAGAGATACGTTTGCCACAGAAGCTGGCAGACTATGTGATGACATAGACGTTTATCTTGTTACGATCTGGTGATGTAGGTGTAACATTTAAAAAAAAAAGGGGAGAAATGTTTGAGTCAAGTTGAGTGACAATATTGTGTGATGTTGTAATGTGAAATGAACAAGTTCAAAGTAAGGTCAAAGCAAGTTTAAAGTATAATATATTCATTGACTATTCAAGAGTGAAAATGTGTGTTAATAGTGAATTGAGGCATGGTTGAGAATACAGAGAAAACATACAGAATATTTGAGTATGTGTTTAATAAGAAATGTTTTGAATACTGCCTAATGTTTATATTTGATATTTGAAAATAACCTGAAGTTTATTTCTAAGGAAAGGAGGGATGTCATGTACTGTTTTGTCATGTCCGAGCCACCGTAGCCGGTGTTCAGTGTGTGACGTCAGGAGAGCGAGGGAGAGTTGGGACTCTCGAGGTTGTTAATAAACAGGAGCGATCCGAGGCATTGAGTTGAAACGTCTTGCCTGATTATTATTAAATTAAGACACCTAAATAAGCATATAGGTGAAACCGAGGACATAACAGGCACCAAAGGCAAACCTTGTCATTGGGGCCCTCCACATAACAAAACAACATGGTAATTTATCATGTTAGAAACTATCAATTGAGCTGCACATTAAAGCTTGGTGAACCGCACAATGTGTATCACTGATCCTTTTATTATAATTCATACAATGTTAGGAACATTAATACACATTTAATAAAGTGTAAGCCATTATACAGAGATCATCAATATGTTAGCGCAGTTGCAGCAGAACAGACACATATCACTATTGTTAAGAAGGTTGAAAGTGTGTGACTGGTGGGAAAAACAGAGCTCTCAATGGTGCCGTAGTTTAAACAAGAGACACCACTGTTGACTTAAAAAAATGGGCCTCTCTAGTTCTTACCTGCCAAGCATGCACTACATCTTACCAGATCATTGGTTACGATAGCTTACCATTTCTCTTATATTTTTTCATATTTGTGATTAAAAGTTACCTTCCACTTGCATCCTCTACTGACAGGAGCTCTGGCTGTGTTGATCACGTACAAAATGTTGACACCTTGGGTAGTTTTGATATTGGTTTGCGTTCTTCCCACCTCCTCCTCTTCTCCACTTCACTTGGGTAACGCTGCTTCATCTTTTTTAAAACCTAACGCCAACAGGTTTGTTTTTGTCTGTCTTCATTTTATTGTATTTTTGTTAGGGCTGTCAATAAAAAAAAAAAGAGTTAACTCATGTGATTAATCACAAAAATGTATTACACTAATCATCTATATCTATATCGTTATATGGTCAGTGATCAGGTCAATGATATGTCAGTGCAAAGATGAGTGAGGAGACTTCGACTAGGGTCTTTGCTGGTAAACATTTCTTCAAAATAAACCCAGACTGTACTTTACATAAAACTGTTCCCAAGTTTGAGAAAATAAATGATGTGCATTCAAGTAAAACATTTTTTTTTATATGTTCCTGAATGACATTCTAAAAATGAAAATCAAATCAAAGTTTATCAAATTAAAGTTAATTTATATAGCCCTAAATCACAAGTGTCTCAAAGGGCTGCACAAGCCACAACGACATGCTCGGCTCAGATCCCACATCAGGGGAAAAAAAAACTCAACCCAATGGGCTACAATGAGAAACCTTGGAGGGGACCGCAGATGTGGGACCCCCTTTGGGTGACCGGTGCAATGGACGTCGAGTGGATCTAGTTAATAGTGTGAGAGTTCCGTCCATAGTGGGGCTTGTCTCCACTCAAGTCAGCAGCGCAGAGACGTCCCCAACGGATGCACAGATGAGTGGTCCACCTCGGGTCCCGACTTTGAACAGCTAGCGCGTCATCTGTGGTCACCTAATAGAGGCTTTGCAGTCACGTGGTTTTATTACGTGACTTTGTGTTACGCCGCCATCTTGCCGGTCAACCGGTCAGCTCGTTCCTACGTGTTCGTACAGATTCGTTTTGATTTCTGCGCTACATTTACATCGATTTCATCCGAATTATGGCTGATTTGCTATCCAATGAAGTTGTGCATTTGGATGAAGAGTCCAAGAAACGTTACAGAGAGAAGTTGAACCTTGTTGGCACAACGGATCCGTACCTTTTACAGAGAAGCATGCTAAAATCACCTGAGCATTTTGCAACAGCCGACCTGCCTGAACTCTCATATCCAGACATTTATAATTACCTCGTCGATTCACCATCTCCGTACACTGGAAAGGACCTTAAAGGCCTACTGAAACCCACTACTACCGACCACGCAGTCTGATAGTTTATATATCAATGATGAAATCTTAACATTATAACACATGCCAATACGGCCGGGTTAACTTATAAAGTGACATTTTAAATTTGCCGCTAAACTTCCGGTTCGAAACGCCTCTGAGGATGACGTATGCGTGTGACGTAGCCCGACGAACACGGGTATGCCTTCCACATTGAAGCCGATACGAAAAAGCTCTGTTTTCATTTCATTATTCCACAGTATTCTGGACATCTGTGTTCGTGAATCTGTTTCAATCATGTTCATTGCATTATGGAGAAGGAAGCCGAGCAAGCAAAGAAGAAAGTTGTCGGTGCGAAATGGACGTATTTTTCGAACGTAGTCAGCCACAACAGTACACAGCCGGCGCTTCTTTGTTTACATTCCCGAAAGATGCAGTCAAGATGGAAGAACTCGGATAACAGAGACTCTAACCAGGAGGACTTTTGATTTGGATACACAGACGCCTGTAGAGAACTGGGACAACACAGACTCTTACCAGGATTACTTTGATTTGGATGACAAAGACGCAGACGTGCTACTGTGAGTATGCAGCTTTGGCTTTTTTTTGCGTATGTACGTAACTTTTTTTAAATATATAAGCTTTATGAACCTTGGGTTAGGTGAACGGTCTTTTGGGCTGAGTGGTTGTGTGTGTTGATCATGTGTTTGAATTGTATTGGCGTGTTCTATGGAGCTAGGAGCTAGCAGAGGAGCTAGGAGCTAGCATAACACGTACCGTACCGTACGTGCGCGTCACGTACGTAACTTTTTAAAAATATATAAGCTTTATGAACCTTGGGTTAGGTGAACGGTCTTTTGGGCTGAGTGATTGTGTGTGTTGATCGGGTGTTTGAATTGTATTGGCGTGTTCTATGGAGCTAGGAGCTAGCAGAGGAGCTAGGAGCTAGCATAACAAACACGCAGGTGTTATTATGCAGGATTAATTTGTGGCATATTAAATAGAAGCCTGGTTGTGTTGTGGCTAATAGAGTATATATATGTCTTGTGTTTATTTACTGTTGTAGTCATTCCCAGCTGAATATCAGGTACCGTGAGTATGCAGCCTTGGCTGCTAAACATTCGATAACTTGACCGTATGTGCGCGTCACGTACGTAACTTTTTAAAAATATATAAGCTTTATGAACCTTGGGTTAGGTAAACGGTCTTTTGGGCTGAGTGATTGTGTGTGTTGATCAGGTGTTTGAATTGTATTGGCGTGTTCTATGGAGCTAGGAGCTAGCAGAGGAGCTAGGAGCTAGCATAACAAACACGCAGGTGTTTTTATGCAGGATTAATTTGTGGCATATTAAATATAAGCCTGGTTGTGTTGTGGCTAATAGAGTATATATATGTCTTGTGTTTATTTACTGTTTTAGTCATTCCCAGCTGAATATCAGGTCACCCCCGGCTCTCACAGCATCTTCCCTATCTGAATAGCTTCAACTGCCCACTAGTCCTTCACTTGCACTTTACTCATCCACAAATCTTTCATCCTCGCTCAAATTAATGGGGAAATTGTCGCTTTCTCGGTCCGAATCTCTCTCACTTCATGCGGCCATCATTGTAAACAATAGGGAACTTTGCGTATATGTTCAACTGACTACGTCACGCTACTTCCGGTAGGTGCAAGCCTTTTTTTTTATCAGATACCAAAAGTTGCAATCTTTATCGTCGTTGTTCTATACTAAATCCTTTCAGCAAAAATATGGCAATATCGCGAAATGATCAAGTATGACACATAGAATAGATCTGCTATCCCCGTTTAAATAAAAAAAATTCATTTCAGTAGGCCTTTAAGGCATACAAGAGTCTGGATGCCTACAAGTATTTTACAGCAGGTTTTGTGCATGATGGGCTGATATGGCAGATACCAAACAATAATCGATTTTTTCTCATGACCAAGGTAAGGAAAAAGCACACACAGAAGAGCCTACTGTCTGTTTACAAATCCGCGTGGCAGTAACAGTGTGATTGTGAAAAAACTACTGAAGTGATTCTAATGAAAACTCACATTGTTAAGCTTTTTTTTTTTATTACAAAAGGCGTCCTGTTCAAAAATGCTTTTAATTAAAAAACTGTTTCACAAATTTCATATTGAAATTTTCCAATTTTTCTCTATATATGAAGCTCAACATTTACATTGATAACGTTTTCAAGCCAATCAGATGAGGCATCATGAAAAAATAAAAACGGTACCTAGCATCACACAGACAGAGGCGGGGGGGGGGGGGGGGGGGGCTGCTCTTGCTGCCTTTCTAAAAATGCACCCAGCATTTTCAACAATCATATTTGTATCATCCCATATTGTATTATTTCACATTTTGTGAAACAAATCAGGGGTGAATAGTTTGTTTACATACCTGATATGAAGTGTTCATTGCATATCCTTGTGTACATCGTAGGTTTCCATCGTTCACGACAAATCGCCGCGATCCGAAGCTAAGATTTGGTTTATCGCCTCGCCTATTGCTACATTCAATTTCCGGCATTTCCAAGCTCAAATAGCAGCAGATCTAACAAGAAAGCGTGTGTGAGTCGCTGACCGGCAGTGAACTGGTGACCGGCAAGATGGCCGCCAAGCTAATGTCACGTGGCTGATGACGTCAGCTGCAAAGCCTCTATAACCTATCCACGCAGGAGAGGGGGGCAGGGCAGAAAAGAGACGGCAGATCAACTGGTCTAAAAGGGGGGTCTATTTAAAGGCTAACGTATACAAATTAGTTTTAAGATGGAACTTAAATGCTTCTACTGAGGTAGCATCTCTTAACTGTTACCGGGAGGGCATTCCAGAGTACTGGAGCCCGAATAGAAAACGGTTTATAGTCCACAGACTTTATTTGGGTTCTGGGAATCACTAATAAGCCGGAGTTCTTTGAATGCAGATTTCTTGCCGGGACATATGGTACAATACAATCAGCAAGATAGGTGGCATTTGTGTCCAAATTTTGGGGTCTTTTCAAAGTTAATTTAAGTTATGCAAGAGTGTATTAATCTGTTTTTAATCATGATTCAACCCTACATTGGCCCTACTGTGTGAATGTGAGTGTGAATGTTGTCTGTATATCTGTGTTGGTTCTGCGATGAGGTGGCGACTTGTCCAGGGGGTTCCCTGTCTTTCGCCCGACTGCTGCTGGAATAGGCTCCAGCACACCCGTGACCCCGAAAGGGACAAGCGCTAGAAAATGAATGGATGGATAATCCAAATTAAGAAGATGTTTTTTTTAAAATACATCATTAAACAGCACTAATTTTAATATAATGTGTGTATGTATCTAGAAGCACACAAATTGAGACAAAAAACAAAGAATTGCGATGAGGTGTCCAGGGTGTACCCCACCTTCCGCCCCAGTACAGCTGGGATAGGCTCCAGCCACCCCCGTGAACCCGAGAGGGACAAGCAGTCCGAAAAGAAGACAACATGTCCGAAATAATATTAACTGAACTGAACTGAACAGAACTTTATTAATCGTTTTCTATGAGACATTCTGGGGCCCCTGAAAATCTCGGGGGCCCAGGCAACTGCCTGTGTTTGCCTAATGGCAAGTAAGTCACTGTCTGAGTGTTCTTTTTTTCAAACCAAGTTTTCTTTAAGGCAACCCATTTCCCTTGTCGCAGTAAAATCCTGTCAAGATAAAAAATAAAATACATAAAATATGATAACTGTCAACAATATATGTGTGTATGTTTATTAAAGATGGATTTGGGATCGGCTTCTGGTTATTGTATTTAATAATTAAATGTGTCCATTTCCGTTTTAATTAGCTTCTCTATCCACTTGGTGGCATGAGGCTAAAGGCTAAAGGGGCTCAGACTGAGACTGTAATCCCCGGATGGAAGCATCATGGCGGCCACTCGCTGAGCTGTCAAGCTCTCCACAAAAGAAAAGGTAAAAACCGAGACAACTACATCAACAACGAACGCTTAGATTATTATTTGCATATTGTGGTAGCTTTGTGTAAAGCATTACCGCGACGCCGAGTTAAAATGTGGATTCATCGTAACTTTGTCGTTACGCTTCATATTCCTCAAGTTTGTTAGCGATTGGTGCGTCACGTTATTTTAAAATCATCAAAGCGCTTCTTCTTACTGCCATTTTCGCCGTTAGCTCGATAGCAAAGGCGCATTTTTTTTGCATTCGAACGAAATGAAAACCGTAAGTCGTTTCTGGAGGGTGTTTTGTCGTCACTTGCCAATTCCCTTAGCGTCTGCCGCTTACACTTTGTTGTGGTTAAGTTCAACTACAATGGCCGCTCCACTCTCCCGTGAGGCTGCTCTGATATGTCTACTTTAGCAACTTCTTTTGCTTGCATTTGTAATCTCTGACATATATTTAGTGCTCCGTAGTGTTCCGGCTGTCGCCTACAGCCACAGTAGCGGACAAGCAATATTCAGATTCAAATGCGTAACTGCAGTGTCATAACACCTGGTCGTTGAGAGGAGTTCTGTAGTTTTACATCTGGGAAATAGTTTGAAATCCACGCAGGGCAAGTGGAACTGGAGCCAGCAACAGGTGGGCATGGCGGAGGAATAGGGGGGTCCTGAAAGTGTAGCCACCTCCTCTCTTGTTGTGGGAATACTGAAAATTAAATATGAAAGCATCCAGTTGTCAGCCCAAAACACGTTATTGTTTTACTTTGCTCAACTGTTGTGTGAATGCTAGGAGTCGAACATTCCCATACATTTGGTTATTTTTTGTTCATAGTGTACAGGTGTGCACCGTATGAAAAGTTAAAAGTTAAAGTACCACTGATTGTCACACAAACACTAGGTGTGGTGAAATTATCCTCTGCATTTGACCCATCCCCTTGTTTCACCCCCTGGGAGGTGAGGGGATCAGTGAGCAGCAGCGGTGGCCGCGCTCTGGAATCATTTTGGTGATTTAACCCCCAATTCCAACCCTTGATGCTGAGTGCCAAGCAGGGAGGTAATGGGTCCCATTTTTATAGTCTTTGGTATGACTCGGCCGGGGTTTGAACTCACGACCTACCGATCTCAAGGCGAACACAGAACAGTTTTCCCATAAATGAATTTACTTTTGGTAATAATGATATTGGATAAAAAATGTGTAGAGATTTTTTTTAGACACTTAAAGCACTTTACAGTGAGCACTAAGAACCCATCATGTATCCACTCCACTTTCACAAATTGGAGTCGTAAGCTACTTTGTAGCAACAGTGGCCCTGGGGTAGACGTGACGGAAACGTGGCTGCCAATTTGCGCCTACAGCCTTTCTGACCACCACCAAACATTAATACACCAGTGTAAGCGGCATTGTGAGCGAGGTGGGTGCCCAAGGACACAATAGACTAGAATGGCGGAAGCTGGATTCATGCCTGATAACTTCAAGTTTCTGAAAGGCCGCTCTACCATATGAGCCACACGGCCCGTGCAGTGATGGTGGTGGCCTGCCATGGATAAGTTTGGACCCCCAGAAATATATTTGGACCTATATGTTAGCATGTGCTTACTAACAAGACCAAAAAGATGACTACTTAAGTGGGAACTGCACTTTTAAAAAAAAAATTGTCATCTTCGTCGTCTATTACAAAGTCTGCCATGATTACTTTGTTGCCGGAAGTAGAAACACACATTTGTTAATTGTTAATGCAGAAGTAGAAAGTGTGTTGCTATGTGCACTGAAATATGTTACAGTAAAGCTTAAAATGACCAAAATATGGTAAATATTGTACAAATTACATATTATTATGACATGTCTGTTACTACATTATATGTATACTTGCATCATGTATATACAACGTTGGATGGTTTTGAAGTTCTTTCAAAGGGCTCTGAAGGCAACCTTGGGGACTCAAATTCGCTGCATCTTGCAAGCATTTTTTTTATTCATAGAATCCTAAAATATGTGTGTTCTTGTCTCTCACAATGATTGTAAAAGATAGGCAACATTCCAAAATAAGTGCAGTTCCCCTTTAAGTCAAAAATATTTATCTACACTGTAACTATGCTGCTCATTAGGCTGTTGTGACAAGGTCTCGTGTCACAAGATCTAGCGAGATTATAACGTGATGATATTTCTCCTTTAAAGAAAAGCTGCTTCTGTTTTGAATGCTCCCGCATAACTGATGTCCTTACATGAACAGCAAGGTCTGCTTTGCAAATTGAGAAAGTTATTCCTGTCTTTGTCGAGTTTACATTAACGGCTATTATCAACAAATGATTTTGACGACCACAAATTTTTTAGAAATTAGAAATGTCAAATAACTAAAGGTCATTCATGTGTTTTATGTATATAATTGCAATATTATACAGTATTTCTTTAAAATGTTAATTTTGTGTATTCACTTGCAGAAACCTCAAAACCGATGGATTTGGTGGATATTTGCGCGCCAAGCCCTGCTTCAAATAAAAAGAAGTGTGCACGCAAAAGGAATAGGGTTTGGCGCAAACGGTGCCACCGTAGGAAGCGTGCAGTTCAGCTCCCAACTATGCAACGTGAAGTTCAAAATGGACCAAAGAAGACACCAGAAAAATGTGTGCATAGCACAGAGCCTTCGTCAAAAAAGCCCACCCAAGGTGGACCACAGAATGAATGCTGGACAAACAATAATATCAATGCACTCAGGTTTACGTGCACACAATGCAAGAACAACCTGGAATATGTTCCCAAAGACTTAGTGAGGCACTATGAAGAAAACCACAGAGGGAGCTCACCTGTTTTTTCTTGTCACATGTGCCCTTTTAATACACACAAGTTCTCCTACCTTCAGGTTCATCTGTTAAGCCACAAGGACACTTTTTCTAGCTGCTGCATTTGTAATGACAATGTGAAGCGTACGTGGTCTGAAATGAGTGCACACTTCACTACATGTCATTGTCAAAATGGCAAATATTCATGTGAAAAATGTCCGAGATTCTCTACTAGTGATGTGACTGGATTTTTAGAACATATGTGCTTGATACATTTTGGCCATCAAAGACTAAATGAAGCTGATCTGCACAAGAAGGATAATAATCAGTTGGGGTCCATAACAGCTAACAAAACTTTATGTTGTCCACACTGCAGCTATGAATCATCTCAGAAGTGGATGCTTGCTAAGCACATTAATGCCAACCACCGCCAGAATGGTACCCAAAGAAAGAAGGTCCATTCCATAGCAAAAAAATCAAACGAACCACTAATGAAGCCTAGGTTAACAAGAAGCACAGTAAGGGAAATGTGCTGGTTAACACAGGACTGCCTTTCTATGCCCGGGAGAGACTTCCTGGATAAATATTGCCATTTGTCTGACCCTCAAACTACACTAGAGGAGACCCAGCAATTTTTAATGAAATCTGTTGCTGGAGAAAAGGGTGACCAGAAATGGACCGAAGCTCTCAAATCGGTTCTGTCTAATGTCCCTCAAGACATTAGCATCCATTCCAAATCAGAGAATGGCATCATGTCAGATTCGGCAGATCTCACTGTCCTCACGGTCCAGAACAAGATAACTGTGGCTCAGAATGGCGCTACCTATGCTAAAAGGCTGAAAATGATGGAGGAAACGGAAAAAGAATGTAATTTCCCCGAAAGTGCTGCTGCTGATGTTTGTCAGATTGGAGGTCAAGTTATTCTGAATGATGATCCACGTTCCCTACAGACTGAAACTAAACTAACTGAAGACACATTCATTTCGACCCACAATGACTCACCTGAGTTCATCCAGATTCTGGAAAACCGAGAGAATCAGGAAAAGACTGACTTGGATAACGGGGGCAATCAGGATAAACAACCCCATTTAGAAGGGATCGGTATATCTGATGAGCCAATCGTCATTAATGAGAGCCAAGAGAAGAAATCCATGTGTAAAGACAATCCAAAAAATACAAGAAGGAAGCAAAGACGGAAAATAAAGTGCAGATCTAAAAAAGTAGTTAAAGGAACTTCTGGAGTAGCCTTAAAGATTGTGTTAAAGAAGAATCCTGTAAAAGACAGGCAGTGGGTGTCACAAAGCCCATCAGACATTAATTGTCCGATGAATGAGCAGTACGCCAAACTAAATCCTGACGCATCAGTACAGGACACGACACAGGGGACTCATCAGCATGACCCCACTGAAGCCATTATATTAGCACATGGACTGCCTTCAAGTTGTGCTGCTAAGACTGTTATGCATGATGTTTCGTTCTTGCCGTATGATGCAAAGAAATTGCGACACTTGTTGGAAATAGATCTTGACAAGAGTGAGCAGTCAGATTTACCAGAGACTTCAGTTGAGGACTGTCCTGAAAGCTTGCAGCTCCCTTCCTCCAGTGGTGCTCCAGACTGTTGTGTGTCAGCTGATAATGGAGCCACTCACAGCAGCTGCAGCCAGTCTCCCCCTCGTTCCCAACCTGCTATTACACCACAGGGTAAGCTTGCAAATTATAGTTCCTATAGATATATAAAAAGGCACTTCTCATCATTCATACAGAATTAATGGGTAAACCAGATTTTGCATTTAACTAATGTATATTTAGTCATTCTAAGACACTTCATAGTCACAACCTGAAACACTCATACTCACGCTCAGTACACATGAACGAGAGCAAGTGATAGAACAGCTAACATCTAATAACTAAATGACAGCATACACTCATAGTCAATTATACAAATTATACGTGAGCCCTAACACAATTAAAAATTGTACCTGCTTATTGAATACAAAGTGCTGATGTGACACTGGTTTGTTCATAAAATACATCTATAGTATAAAAACTGCCTGGTTAAAACACTAAAACAGAAGTGTCCAAGTGTTAGTGTAGGGCTGAACGATTTTAGAGAAAGATAGAACTTCAATATGTCTGGCAGACATTGCAATTTTGATTCGATTCCTAATATTTGTTAACTGAAACTTCAGTGCACTATTTTAAACAACGTTGGAAAACTATTTAATTGCGATTATTTTAAACACTACCACAATGTCAGGCCCATGCCACCAGAAGAATGAGTGCTTTGTGTCCTTTATTATTAAGTATTCTCAGTGCTTCACTTTTTCCATATTTTGTTATGCTACAGCCTTATTCTAAAATAGAATATATACATTTTTGTCCTCCAAAATTCTACAGACAATACCCTCATAATGACAATGTGAAAAGCTTTTTCAAAACAATTGGCACACTAATAAAAACAAAATAATCACACCGTGCAGATATATTTATTTTTTTAAACCCAGCAGCAAAACAATAAAAACCATACTGTGGGGGCAGGCCCTTAAACTTGTCTCTTGAGGTAACTAAGGATGCGTACCGAATTCGGTTCTTTTATGGGCACCGACTAAATTCTGGCGGTATTATCGGTATTGATTCATGCAAAATAACTGCCATATTTTGATACCTTTGTTGCTTGTGATTTCATGTCCAGTTGGAGGCTAAAAGTGTTCGTAATAAAGCTGTTACTTTTACTAGAAACGAGTAATCTAATTAAGTATGTGTAGGTCCGTCACAACGCCGATAGAGTGATGTAACGTGGCACGCTACTTTTGATGTGGTTTTATATCAACATCAAAACAGCGTCGTTATATCAACATCAAAACAGCGTCGTAAGGCCAGCAAGTTCAATGCAGGAAATATCTTGTCACTAATGAAAGCAACGAGCAGCACCGCACTAAAATGAACTTGATATCAAATAGGAAGAGGCAACATCACCCTGTGACACATCCGACAACAACATACGCACATGTACACAATGGGAATATTGAACAACAAATCAATGATTGAAGTGACAAAACTTGCCATCCAAAATATACCATGTTTGTTGACAAGAAGATATGACAGCAATTGAAGCACATTAAATGATAAATGGGTTATACTTGTATAGCGCTTTTCTACCTTCAAGGTACTCAAAGCGCTTTGACAGTATTTCCACATTTACCCATTCACACACACATTCACACACTGATGGCGGGAGCTGCCATGCAAGGCGCTAACCAGCAGCCATCAGAGGCAAAGGGTGAACATTTTAAATTTTTCAAAGCAAAAAATATAAAAAGAACACCTCTTGCCATCTTTTGTTACTATTGGTTTTACAGAACATACCAGGGTTTCCCGCAGTGCTTTGTTATTAAGGCGGCCGCCTTAACAACAAAGAGCCACCGCCTAAACTAAAGTCTTAACAAGCTGCTACGTTTAGTTCTGCCTCTGCCTCTGTCAGTACTCTCTGCAGCACCCAGCATTGTCCCACCCACAGAACCATCTGATTGGTTACTTGCAGAGCGGTAACAGCCAATCAGTAGTGCGTATTCAGAGCGCATGTAACAGCCAATCAGCAGTGCATATTCAGAGCGCATGTAGTCAGTGCTCAGGCAGGCAGAGAGGCGAGACGGTGGGGTGAGCAGATAGGTGTTTAGCAGGTGAGCATAATGCAGCGGACTCTCCCCAAATTATAATAAAACACTTCCAAGTCAACTACTAGTAACATCACTATGAGCCCGTTGACGTTCTAGAAACATAAGCGGCAGCTCAGCTCGCTCGCAGTCCTTGAGGTGAAGGCTAATTAGCTTTTAGCGTAACGTTAGCTCACTGTGCGGTGTGTGTGTGCATGCATGCGTGCGTGTGTGTGTTAGTTACGGACAGCAAAGCCCTGTCTGTCTGAGAGAAAGTTAACAAGTTATTTCACTTTACCTTTTTCTGTGTTGATTGAGCTGTGTTGAAGCAGCAAAAAAGGACATTATGGTAAATGAAGAGTTTCTGTCTCTGATAGTTGATATAATAATGTAATTGCATCATAAACCCTACATGAACTCCATGGTGTTCAGGGATGAATAGTCTCTCCTATTGCTATTGTAATATTTTTTTCAGCTATAGTTACATTAATCATTAGTAATGTAGCAGTCTAGTTTTGAATGGCAGCGTCCCTGCTATCACATGTTGATAAAAATATAAAATGTACATAATACAAATCAACTACAGGCTTCCCAAATGCTGTAATAAATTAAGCATGATGAGTTGAACATATGTCAGCTTGTGGCCCCACTTTTAACTCTTTTTTTTCAAACGCTTATTGCAAACACTTACTTACAGTAAGTCATTAATTTGACTTTGTAAGTCATTATTTTGACTCAGTAAACCATTATTTTGTCATTATTTTTGACTTAGTAAATTACAAAGTCATAATAATGACGTACTTAGTATCTCGGGTAACTAGGACTGTTTTGTTTTTACTTTACGGAAAAAATATAGAGATATATATTGTATATCGCCATTCAGCAAATGGAGCGGAAAACACAACCAAAAGTTGTAGCCTTCTTCACGCGACGAAGCCGGCCTACTTCACCGCAGTCTGTAGTCTATTGCCCCCCAGGCTGTGGTGGCAGCGACGAGGTGGAGACGTGATGGCGACAGGCCAAGTTACACTGATCCTTACACCCACCCATCCCCTTCCCCGGTCCTCTCCCGCTGGAGAGTCACCACCTTAACTAACACATTTTCTGGGGGAAACACTGCCACTGTATATATTTTTAAATGTCTTTATTTTTCACTATTACCAATTAAATTTGGGCTGAGATTTACCGACGGTAGCCTCTGAGATTGCAATTTTAATCTGGAAACAATTAAATCGTTCAGCCTTACTATATAGCAGAGGTGGGACCAAGTCATTGTTTTGCAAGTCACAAGTAAATCTCAAGTCTTTGCCCTCAAGTCAAGTCCCAAGTCAAGACAGGCAAGTCCCTAGTCAAGTCCAAAGTCAAGACTGGAAAGTCTCAAGTCAAGTCCCAAGTCCTGCATTTTGAATTTCGAGTCCTTTCAAGTCCTTTTAACCACAGACTAATATATTTACACAGATTGTGTATGCTTTTCAAACGCTGTATTTATTTATTAAAACAAGTGCATTTTTAGTTGCAGGGAAAAAAATAGTGCTTACATTGCACTTAATAATAGCACTATTAACCAGTCATTTTAAACATTTAACTCATTCCTTTACAGAATAAACACATTTAATAAAAACAAGTGCAACTGTACTTATTTGCACAAAAGTGTTAACATTGTATTTCCATGGCATATTGCATTGTAACTAGTTCCACAGCAGTTTCTATCCTGTTCTTACCTTATCTCATTGATCTCATCTCATACTGTATGTGTGTTGATGTGTGTGTACACATGAAAAACATAACAAATACATGAACATAACAATGAACAGAGTTGTACTTTTTAGATGTCAGGGCCCTATGCAATATGTACGCATATTGTTAATATAGTATACATTTTAACTGACCTTTATTTGACTATGTTTGTCTTTTTGTAGGTGGCTAAAATATGCGGTGCTGCTGACCGCCGTCTAACGTTACGTTACTGTGTGTGATACATTGACTAACGTAACGTTATGTGTAGGTCCTCATGCAACCCTGGTTAAAAAAAAATCACTTGACAAAAAGTATGAATAAGGTAGTGAAATACAGATTGCCGTGTTTGCAATGACGTTATAACCATAGACATCTTATAAGTAGACGTAGCATTGGCTGCTGTGACGCGAGCAATTTGGCCGCCATCTTGAAGTGGTGATGAGGAGTCGGCGAGCAGCCTAAACTGACAGTTGACAGGTAGAAAACAAAGATGCCGGGCTGGTGTTCAGCGTTTTCCTGCTCAAATGAGCGGACTGTTGAAAATAGGAATCGGGGGATTACTTTTCACAAGTAAGATTTAACATTAACGTACTATTGGTTGTATTTTGTGAAAAGAATATTACCACAGAGTTGATAAAGAGCAAAGATCTTCAGTATTTGTATGTGAAAGTCACAAAGAAATCTTCTGGGGGAGGATGACGCCCCTACAGGGTTTTTGTTTACAAACTTTCTGCCCCACCTAAAACAAAATTCACCAGTCGCCACTGATTATGATGCATTCTCATTTTAGGCAAAATATAAGACAATACTTTCTTAACAGTATAATTGTAACCAGGAATAAGTCTTCAAGTAACAATATTCAAATACTAACATTGTTGGGTAAGACATAATTTGGTTTTATTCTGAATCCAGTGAAACAGATTGGTGGTTTTAGCTGATATAAAGACTTTCAGGTGTTTATATATGTTTACGTTTAAGTATTTGGCAGACGCTTTTATCCAAAGGGACATACATAAAAAATACATATAAAACAATCACTGTAAACATTATCATTTAAGGGAAGAATGTAATACAAAGTGTCAAGACAGAATAAACTCTCTGCTGCTGCAGCAGCAACAGATACAGTCTATAAGATATATATATATATATATATATATATATATATATATATATATATATATATATATATATATATATATATATATATATATATATATATATATATATATATATATATATATATATATATATATCTCTAATGTATTCATACATTGTTTATGTAGGATATACGCATGTATATATAACCTAATCATATTGTTTCTTCAACTTAAAAATAGCTGACCGTTTTTTTCCCCCTTCTCTGGGATTATATTCCCAGTTTTGATCTCGGACATCTGGTCACTTATAGCATATAAGAATATTCTATTACTGTTAAGCAAACTATGAATAATAAAACACACCAAAACATGTGTCCTTTATCATAGCTACACGTATGACAAAAAAACGTGTGAAAATCAGTGGTATTCAGTGAGGTAAGATGAATTAAATGCGCTGACAGTTCATTGCTCCTGCCAAATGAATTGCACTGAGTGGAGCGGATCACCACTCCAAGATGGCGGCCCCGCGTCTCGTCAGCGCCAGTAGGCAGTAGCGCTCGATGCTGCGTCTACTTATAAGATGTCTATGGTTATAGCGTTAGCAGTGAGTTTACAGCCTCACTGATTTAACTACACAGCAAATAAAAGTCATTTTACTTAGCCAATAAACGTTATCTTACATTCAAAACTTACCGTTCTTTGTGCATTTTCAAATGTCGAACAAAGTTGGAAGTTGTTGCGTCTCCGTCTGTTATATTCGAACTGCATGTTTTGCATACGGCAATTTGTTTTTTGTTGACCAAGTCGTAGTTTTTATACCCGAACGAAACCAACTTTGGCATATATTTTTCTCACTGGCGCGTCGTTTGACAACTCTTCTTCGTTGGTTTTCCTGCAATTTGATTGGATGAGTGCTTTGTGACGAAAACAACGTAGAACTAATTTGATTGGCTATTGTACTGAGAGCACACACGCTGACACACACAACACGCTGATAGACAGACACGTACAAAATGAAAGCTACGGAGCGCGTCTGAATAACTTTTTAATCTTTGAGTTTTGGGGAAAGTAGCAAGTCATGTCAAGTCAAAAGGCTCAAGTCCAAGTGAAGTCACAAGTCATTGACGTTAAAGTCTAAATCGAGTTGCAAGTCTTTTTACATTTTGTCAAGTCGAGTCTAAAGTCAACCAATTCATGACTCGAGTCTAAGTCATGTGACTCGAGTCCACACCTCTGCTATATAGTGTATGGGATTAGGGCTGCAACTAACAACTCATTTGATAATCGATTAATCTGTTGATTATTACTTTGATTAATCGATTTAATAATCGGATAAAAGAAACAAACTACATTTCTATCCTTTCCAGTATTTTATTGAAAAAAAACAGCATACTGGCACCATACTTATTTTGATTATTGTTTCTCAGCTGTTTGTAAATGTTGCAGTTTATAAATAAAGGTTTATTAAAAAAAAGAAAGAAAAAAAAAAAGTAGCCTCTGCGTATGCGCATAGCATAGATCCAACGAATCGACGACTAAATGAATCACCAACTATTTGTATAATCGATTTTAATCGATTTAATTGATTAGTTGTTGCAGCCCTATATGAGATGTAAAAATGTTAAGCACATGAATTTCAACCACCGCCAGAATGGTACCCATTTTTGTTAGTGCTCCGTTGCAAAGGTTCAGAAAACTTGACTGAAAGACAACCAAAGCAATTTTTCCCATAAGAAATAATGTAAATCCAGTCCAGACACAACAATATTAAAACAAAACAATTTTTTTAGAGAATAATTATAGTTTTACTTGCAGAAAACAATGTAATATACATATTCTATAAAAAAAACACATAAATTACACAACTGTAACTTTTTTATTGTAGACTAATTGTTGGCTAATCTGTACGTTGAGTGGCCAGGGAGGAGAGGAATTTCTTGAATTTTTGATGTATTCAATAGTGCAGCCCGCCAAAGCTTTTCATTTGGCCCCTCTGAACATCACCCAAAAAGGCTCGATAAAACCATTGAAACAAGGGTTGATTATATATGCGGCTCTCACGCGACCCTGCGGGGGCCAGCAGCGAGGCATAGTGTATGTGCCACAGTGAAACAGCACTGGGTTGAGTAGAAGACTACTACCGGTAATTCAACTGTGGAAAAAAAATAAATAGCAAAAATCTGACTTTTAACAACGACTGGAAAACAAAGTATGATTGTTCTGCCCCGAGCAAGTGCTCGAGTCATTGTTTTCTGGCGGAACTTTTAAGCGACAAGCAGCAACAATGGTAGAAATCTCAGTGTGTAAGCTTCATCACGAAACTTGGTCAAACATTTATAAGTACCGGTAGATATAATTTGTGCATAAAGATATTTTAGTTTTGTATTGAAATTACTGACTTTGTGATGTCTTTTGTATTTGTGGTAGTGTTTTTTGTCTGAGAGTAACGATCAATCCTCGTTTAATACATGTAGTGCTACATTTGACCAGTGGAGGGCAACAACGACAAGTCGCATACAATGTTTGGTGCGTGAATGTTGTGTTTTTTTTTGTGTTAACATTTGTAGTTGTGTGAATATATTAACACTAAATCTGTTATTTAGTGAAATGCACAATAGACGTTATACTTTTGTTGTGTTTTTTAATGTTTATATTTTCAGTGTTACAATCCTAAATGAAGGAAAAAGTGTAAAGTAATTAAACTAAGGAAAGAAAATGATTCAAAAGAAGAAACATCAATCCTCAACAAAACCTGGAGCTTCTTTTTCTTCCTGCTTTTAACTAGCTGCACACGCTGGAAACGAGTAGTGAGGGCAGAATTAATAATTTGTTGACAGTGTAGTGTGAAAGCTGATAAGTTTACTTTGCAATTCAGTAGACAGTCTCAAAAAAATAAAACCTGCGGAGGCACTTTCTGACGAAACATCCACATTTCGATGTTCGGCCCCCGAGCCCTTGGGTTCTTAAAACTGCGGCCCTCTTCCTTATGTAGTTGAATAGCCCTGCAATAGTGTTTCTCACCTTCTTTATCGTTGACGCTAGCATTTTATCCTAGAACACACACAGACTGTGTGCGCACATTTTTATTTACATGAAATGATGCAATCACACGCATGTCGTAGACCGCACTTTACAACACATGTCACACTGTGACGCAGCAATCTCACAGCAATATGTTACAACTCGCAACTTTCTTTGGCCCCACGGTGGATGATTTTGAGGTTGTGCTAAAAAAAAAAAGCACCAATGTGTGGGATTCTGTGTTTGGGAACTCAAACCCGCAAAAAGATTCACCAGCAGAAAGTGCGCATGCATGTCAGCAGCCAAGAGGAACTTTTGTATTTCTTTCTCTGATTTAAGAGGGTTGCATGGGTACTCCGGCTTTCTTCCATAGGCTGATTGTCAACAGTAAATTGGCACTAGTGTGTGAATCTGAGTGTAAATATTGTCTGTCAATCTGTGTTGGCCCTGCAATGAGGTGGCGACTTGTCCAGGAGTGGACCCTGTCTTCCGCCCGAGTGCAGCTGGGTAGGCTCCAGCCCCCCCTTCAACCCCTAGAGTGAAAAGCGCTAAAAAATGGATGAATAGATATTATACATTTTTATACCAAATAATATTGCGAGAATTGCGGCTCAATTCTGAATTAAATCGTCATCCCAACAATCGGAATCAAAGTGAATGATTTGTTGTAACACTGGTTGCTTATAGGGTTGCACAATATAGACGATAGAGCTTTTAATACTATCGTCATATCGACGTAATGCATGTTGATGACGCATTGTGTGTCATGCAAATTTGACAGCGACGATCAAACGACTGTGTCCTCAAAGCAATATAGTGTCCTTGCTTGCAGCTAATGTTCCTCCACAGTGCAGCTTCTAAATGACTGATCCTTGCCTACGTGGCAGAAAATAAACTGTTTCTTACAAGTATCATTATCCCTGTAGGACTAAAAGACAAGGAATAGCGAAAAATGCTACACTACACACTGTATATAATACAAAAAAGCAAAGCTAGCATCTAAACTAGACCTCTTGAATGTAAACATGGGTGTGCTGATTGATACAAATAACATTAAAAATACCAAGTATAGTATCAGTATATTATCGATACTGGAGTTATTTGATTAAAATTATGCGTTTTTATTTTCAAACTCAGGAAATAACAGCCAAAAGTAGTGTTTGCTTTTTTTCGTTACTTTACACTTTTGGCTTTACTATACTATTTGTATCTAATAAAAGGGAATCCGGAAATCATTTTGATATTAAATTAATATTGTCGGATTACAGTTTACTGTAATCATTTAATGAAGTTTAAGTGCAAACATTGCCCAACACTAATGTAAAGTATCCAAACAACAGAATAAAAAGTGCTTAATACATTCAAATAGAAGTGTAGATGGAATCATTTACAACAGAAAGTTACCAGATATTAACAGTAAATTAAAAAGTGGATCAGTTATACTTACAATTAAAGAATACTACTGGAAATGTTGCAATATGTTACCACATACTTCAGCTGCTAAATTAGGAGCCTTTGTAACCAGTTTTATAATATATTTGCCAAATCTTATATTTATCGTTACTGTAAGAGGCTGCCATATATATTGTGGTTTATAGATTTAAGACCATATTGCCCATACCTAGTTGCTTAGTAACCAATCTTTTGCAAGAGCACCACTGTTACATTTGTCATGTTTTTCAGGTGCATGGTGAGGTTTTTTTCACTCTTTTTAGCTTGAATAGAGAAGGCAAATTGAGCAGATGCAGAGCTTAAAAGTCCTTGTTTTTTTTTATTAGCATCACATAATTAAATTTCCTTGATTTAACATTTATTTATTTTTGTGTGTTTCTCAATGGCTTTCTCAAATTTTAGGTATGCTGAACTCTGGAGCAGAATCTATAGAACAGAGTGACCATAGTAGAGAAGTGTCTCCAGACTCTTGCACAAACCTTCTCAGCAATGGAGCGGAGAAAGCCATCCAACTGGAACCATGGCCAGCCTTTGTACCCTACCGGCAGCCTGTACCAAAAAGCCTGGAAAGGAATCTGAAATTGGTCGCCATAAGCCCCTCACAGCTGATACGGTGTCCAGTGAGAGACCAGCCTGTGGTGGTGCTCAATCACCCAGACGCAGACATCCCGGAGGTGGCCAGGATCATGCAGGTGGTCAACCGGTACAAAGGAGACGTGCAAAAAGTCATCCTGTCTCGTGCCACTCTGACCGCTCTCTCTGACACAAATAATTGTACGAACACTCATACCCAACCACCCTGGCATGGGGAGAACCTAATCCGGGAAAGATTCATCCTAAAACTGAGACTGCGGCGACTCAGTAGGAAGAAGTACGAGGTGTTGGATCCAGTTTCTCCCAGCAGGGATGTCGTGAAAAAATTCAGTTGCTGGTTTTGCGGCAGAGTGTTTGACAAGCAAGAGGTGTGGATGGTCCACCGCCAGCGACACTTGATGGACTGGAAAAGGCCAAACTGTGAAAACGTTTGAATGTGGTGCACACTGGAAAACAAAAGATGACTTTGCAATCACAAAAACGATGACAATCAGCTTCTCATGTCTTAAGTCTCAGATCCTGGACTTTCTCAGGGTAACATTTACCTTTTGTGAGTAGCTCCATTTAAAGTCTTTGTTGATGAGTTTGTGAAGTCACAAGAATGTGATGTTTCAGTTGGTTCTTTGTACCCTTTGTTCTTGTCTATGCAAACGCTTATTTTAATACACTGTCACCTTTTTAGAAAACACTGTCCATGTTTATAAATAACCACATAAATCTGAGTTAATGTACGGGTAGGCGATACATTGTGGTATCTAAAATATTTATGTTATTGAAATAAGATGCTAGAACCCACATATACCAAAACCTTGTGTTGTAAAAAAAAAAAAACTAAACAAAAATGACAATAAGCTGATTTATTCAACATTTATTTATGCCTCCTGTAGATACTTTCTATGCATTTATTTGAATTTATTTTTGGGCCAATGGAATATTTCTTGTACATACTCCAAATAATATGCGAGTCTCGTATTATCTGTGACTGATATATTTTCATGCGTTTATTTAACAGTGGATATTCCTAAAACATTTTTTACATAGCGATGGTTTGTCATAACCGTGAATGATAAAATACTTTTTTATGAAATCTGGCATAGATTGGAGGTGGCGGTGGTTTTCAAAGAGTTTACTATAATTTGACTTGAAAATGATCATCCAGTTTTGTTTATTTTACTTGCACTATGAAAGAAGGACTTTCTATTTCCTTTACCTCGACGCATTAATCCCATGTGGACGACAATCTCGATTGGTGGCCCCCTGTGGCAAAACATTTCCGAAAGCAGCCATAGGCTGTCTGTATTGACTGCAGGAATGTTGGTGTGTGTGTGTGTGTGTCATTCAAGGACCATCCCTGTCTGTAACTCGCTGTAAATATCTTGCTCCTCCAATTTAGACAACATATTTCTGATTGTACATAGTCCTACTAGTGGTACTGTACTGTACACAAAGTGCCTTCCTATTTGTTATTGTTATGCAACCGGTCTGTTTGAGCATTATTTGTAGATGACAGAATAATTAAATTGTGTGTTCCTGATAACATGATTAAAGATGTGGACTTACAGAGGATATTTGTTTTATTTTAAGTACAATACATTTTTTAAAAGTTGATGTAAAGTAGTACTATGTCCATGTGGCTGCTGATGTTACATTCAAGTGCAGTCAGAAGTGTTCGCTAAGGCCTCATAGGAAAACAGAGCCTGGCAGCATCCTTGCTGTTACTTTGGTTGTCAATCAATATCAGGAGGTTGGTCCTGTGGGTCTGGATGATGTGAGAAACACTGCGGAAATACTAAAAAGGGAACAATCGGTTACCGGTATGTCACACAGAACAAGACCGCACAGGCAAAGACATACAGGATGTCAGAGATAAGGGGTTCACAAATGCTGTTACGACGCTGAACTCGGTCTGCAGGGTTTGGTGTCACCCCATATGCACCTCGACTGCATGTCTCCAAAAAGTATGAAATGTCAAGAGACTGCTGCCCTAATGTGTGTTCAGTCCTGTATACCTATTGTGCTGTGTTGTGTCAATGTTGGGCAAATGCATTATAAACACTTCAGGGTAACTTTCTGGACTGATGCACATCATCCACTCTCCTTATATGAGACAAGAAAACACATCTTTCCTTTCTAATGTGTTCTAAATAGTAAAAAAAAATAAAAAAAACAACTGCTAATGCGCGGCGGCTAAGAATGCAGGTAAACCAACAACTGCCAACGTTTTCTGCCTAGTTAAAATACCACTAGGCGTGGTGAAATTACCCTCTGCATTTGACCCATCCCCTTGTTCCACCTCCTGGGAGGTGAGGGGAGCAGTGAGCAGCAGTAGTGGCCACGCTCGGGAATCATTTTGGTGATTTAACCCCCAATTCCAACCTTTGATGCTGAGTGCCAAGCAGGGAGGTAATGGGTCCCCCTTTTATAGTCTTTGTTATGACTCGGCTGGGGTTCGAACTCACGACCTACCGATCTCAGGTCGGACACTCTAACCACATGGCCACTGGGCAGGCAACCGAGTTACAGCGACTTTGTTTTTTAAGGGCTATTCAACTTGGCTCCGACGGCACATCCGGCCCGCCAAAGCTTTTCATTTTGCCTGCCAAACATCACCCAAATAGTATTGATGAAACCATTCAAACTAGGGCTGCTTGTGTATGCAGTACTCCCGCCACACCGCAAGGGGCAACAGTGAGGCATATGTGCTACAATAAAGCAGCATTGGGTATGAGTATAAAAAGACTACCGGTACTCATAAAATGACTATCGACTCTGGAAAAAAAATTGAAATAAATTGCGAAAATTGGACTTTTAAACAGCAACTGGATAACAAAGTATGAATGTTAAAGTTAAAGTACCAATGATTGTCACAAACACGCTAGGTGTGGCGAAATTATTCTCTGCATTTGACCAATCAGGTGAGGGGAGCAGTGGGCAGCAGCGGTGGCCGCACTCGGGAATCATTTTGGTGATTTAACCCCCAATTCCAACCCTTGATGCTGAGTGCCAAGCAGGGATGTAATGGTCTGCCCCGAGCCACTGCTGAGTCATTGTTTTCTGTTGGACCTCTTAAGCGACGGACACACTGTTCCAGACAAGCAGCAACAACGGTAGAAATCCAAACGTGTCAGCTTCATCACGGAACTTGGTCAGATCTTTGTCGATAAATATTGTGCAAAGATACAAACGTAGTTTGTTTTGTATTGATATTGGGGACTTTGTGATGTCTTTTGTATTCATGCTTGTGTCTGAGCAATTCTCTGGCGATCAGCACTCATCACCGTTTTGGGAGCACTATTTTGCGTTTTATTTAGCACGTTTGAAACGGACGTGCAAACAGACACAGTTCCACACACGGCTGTCCATCCATCCATCCATCCATCTTCTTCCGCTTATCCAAGGTCGGGTCGCGGGGGCAGTAGCCTAAGCAGGGAAGCCCAGACTTTCCTCTCCCCAGCCACTTGGTCCAGCTCCTCCTGGGGGATCCCGAGGCGTTCCCAGGCCAGCTGGGAGACATAGTCTACCCAACGTGTCTTGGGTCTTCCCCGTGGCCTCCTACCGGTCAGACGTGCCCTAAACACCTCCCAAGGGAGGCGTTCGGGTGGCATCCTGACCAGATGCCTGAACCACCTCATCTGGCTCCTCTCGATGTGGAGGAGCAGCGGCTTTACTTTGAGCTCCTCCCGGATGACAGAGCTTCTCACCCTATCTCTAAGGGACAGACCCTCCACCCGGCGTAGGAAACTCATTTCGGCCGCTTGTACCCGTGATCTTGTCCTTTCGGTCATAACCCAAAGCTCATGACCATAGGTGAGGATAGGAACATAGATCGACCGGTAAATTGAGTGCTTTGCCTTCCGGCTCAGCTCCTTCTTCACCACAACGGATCGATACAGCGTCAGCATTACTGAAGACGCAGCACCGATCCGCCTGTCGATCTCACGATCCACTCTTCCCTCACTCGTGAACAAGACTCCGAGGTACTTGAACTCCTCCACTTGGGGCAGGGTCTCCTCCGCAACCCGGAGATGGCACTCCACCCTTTTCCGGGCGAAAACCATGGACTTGGACTTGGAGGTGCTGATTCTCATCCCAGTCGCTTGACACTCGGCTGCGAACCGATCCAGTGAGAGCTGAAGATCCTGGCCAGATGAAGCCATCAGGACCACATCATCTGCAAAAAGCAGAGACCTAATCCTGCAGCCACCAAACCAGATACCCTCAACGCCTTGACTGCGCCTAGAAATTCTGTCCATAAACGTTATGAACAGAATCAGTGCTGTGAGAGAGGATAAAGACACACGATGGACAGAAACCCCTGTCCTACGTGTACTTTTTAACATATTTGGATGGTCAAAAATAAAAAAATATTAGACACATCGTCTATTCAGCAACATCCTTTTTCAATTTTATAAAAGCTAAATAACTTAAAGGCCTACTGAAACCCACTACTACCGACCACGCAGTCTGATAGTTTATATATCAATGATGAAATCTTAACATTATAACACATGCCAATACGGCCGGGTTAACTTATAAAGTGACATTTTAAATTTGCCGCTAAACTTCCGGTTCGAAACGCCTCTGAGGATGACGTATGCGCGTGACGTAGCCCGGGGAACACGGGTATGCCTTCCACATTGAAGCCAATACGAAAAAGCTCTGTTTTCCTTTCATAATTCCACAGTATTCTGGACATCTGTGTTCGTGAATCTGTTGCAATTATGTTCATTGCATTATGGAGAAAGAAGCTGAGCAAGCAAAGAAGAAAGTTGTCGGTGCGAAACGGACGTATTTTTCGAACGAAGTCAGCAACAACAGTACACAGCCGGCACGTCTTTGTTTACATTCCCGAAAGATGCAGTCAAGATGGAAGAACTCGGATAACAGAGACTCTAACCAGGAGGACTTTTGACTTCGATACACAGACGCCTGTAGAGAACTGGGACAACACAGACTCTTACCAGGATTACTTTGATTTGGATGACAAAGACGCAGACGTGCTACCGTGAGTATGCAGCTTTGGCTTCTAAACATTTGATCGCTTGACCGTATGTGCGCAACTTTTTTTTTGCGTATGTACGTAACTTTTTTAAAATATATAAGCTTTATGAACCTTGGGTTAGGTGAACGGTCTTTTGGGCTGAGTGATTGTGTGTGTTGATCAGGTGTTTGAATTGTATTGGCGTGTTCTATGGAGCTAGGAGCTAGCATAGGAGCTAGGAGTTAGCATAACAAAGACGTAGGTGTTTTTATGCAGGATTAATTTGTGTCATATTAAATATAAGCCTGGTTGTGTTGTGGCTAATAGAGTAAATATATGTCTTGTGTTTATTTACTGTTTTAGTCATTCCCAGCTGAATACCAGGTACCGTGAGTATGCAGCCTTGGCTGCTAAACATTTGATAGCTTGACCGTATGTGCGCGTCACGTACGTAACTTTTTAAAAATATATAAGCTTTATGAACATTGGGTTAGGTGAACTGTCTTTTGGGCTGAGTGATTGTGTGTGTTGATCAGGTGTTTGAATTGTATTGGCGTGTTCTATGGAGCTAGGAGCTAGCAGAGGAGCTAGGAGCTAGCATAACAAACACGTAGGTGTTTTTATGCAGGATTAATTTGTGGCATATTAAATATAAGCCTGGTTGTGTTGTGGCTAATAGAGTATATATATGTCTTGTGTTTATTAACTGTTGTAGTCATTCCCAGCTGAATATCAGGTCACCCCCGGCTCTCACAGCATCTTCCCTATCTGAATAGCTTCAACTCCCCACTAGTCCTTCACTTGCACTTTACTCATCCACAAATCGTTCATCCTCGTTCAAATTAATGGGGAAATTGTCGCTTTCTCGGTCCGAATCTCTCTCACTTCATGCGGCCATCATTGTAAACAATAGGGAACTTTGCGTATATGTTCAATTGACTACGTCACGCTACTTCCGGTAGGGGCAAGCCTTTTTTTATCAGATACCAAAAGTTGCGATCTTTATCGTCGTTGTTCTATACTAAATCCTTTCAGCAAAAATATGGCAATATCGCGAAATGATCAAGTATGACACATAGAATAGATCTGCTATCCCCGTTTAAATAAAAAAAATTCATTTCAGTAGGCCTTTAAAGTACCAGTAGAATGGAAAAACAAGTTCTCTTTATATTGAAGCTATTATCATATATATCTGAAGTATGAAACCAAAATACTTGCAAAGTTTGCAAGTAAATAGATATGATCAAAATAGTATCAATCTCATGGCGATATCCGAGCCATTTTGAGCGATAATGAGCAAGCCAGTCACGTGATCCGTGAAGTAGAAGTGAGGACTACAGATCCCTTCATCACCAACATCAAAGCAAATCATGCTGACTTTGTGAGAGCCAACAACGATTACTTTGGGAAAAATGATGGTCCAGAAGCTTATATTGTTGATCCTGAATATAAGGAGGGTGAGCTACAAGTTTTGAGAAGCTCTGCTAAACAGATCTAGCTTTGGTGAAACACTAAGCATCATGTAGCAGTATTGCTAAGTGCTAAACAAGAAATACAAACTACGAACATAATAAAACAATCGCTTACTGTACAATATCTGCTGTCACTGCGATGACGACTGATAGGATGTTCATATCTTCCCGTTTAGATGAAGAATTAATCATGATGCACGCAAAGGGTTAACGAGGAAAAGTTTCTGCCTGCAGACACTGTCTTTTGTTGTGTGCGTTTGTTTAAAGAGAACAACTTTTTTTCCTCTCAAAGTTTATTTGGGTTTTTTCTGCTTGTCATCACAAACATTCTGCAGTAAACAAAGTACAATTGGTTTACTGAATAATATAAAGACTTTTATTTCAAGTTAACAATTACTTAACAACACTTTCAAATGGCAAATTTTTATTTGTATTCTTTAATGCAGTGGTTCTTAACCTGGGTTCGATCGAACCCTAGGGGTTCGGTGAGTCGGGCGCAGGGGTTCGGCGGAGGTCAAAACACACCCGACTCATCGTGTAAATAAAAACTTGTCCCTCTCGGCGTATTACGGATACGGCAACAGCAGAAGTCACACTGATTTGCAGGTGTGTAATTTGTTGTGAGTTTATGCACTGTGTTGGTTTTGTTCTTTGAACAAGGTGATGTTCATGCACGGTTCATTTTGTGCACCAGTAAAAAAACATGGTAACACTTCAGTATGGGGAACATATTCACCATTAATTAGTTGCTTATTAACATGCAAATTAGTAACATATTGGCTCTTAGCTAGTCATTATTAAGTACTTATTAATGCCTTATTCGGCATGGCCTTATTATAACCCTAACCTTCAAACCCTAACCCTAACCAAATAACTCTAAATTAAGTCTTTGTTACTTAGAATATGTTCCCCTAGTGTCCAAAAAACTCTAAATTAAGTCTTTGTTACTTAGAATATGTTACCCATACTAAAGTGTTACCAAAAACGTATAACTTTGTCTTGAATTTGAAAAAAAAACATTTATTTTTCACTAAAGAAGGGTTCGGTGAATGTGCATATGCAACTGGTGGGGTTTGGTACCTCCAACAAGGTTAAGAACCACTGCTTTAATGACTTGTATACATCAGTGCTTTTCACAAGTGCTTTGGCAAACAACAAGCGGTGACCCAGATTGTGAAGTTTTTAAAACTCAAATTCTGTATCTAATATTAAATGAAAATACATTAAAGTGCAGTTTGAATTTGAGGAACTGTAAAACAATGTATACCAAATAATAAATCTAGTTTAATGATTTTTTCAGGAACAACATTTTTTTTTTATCCACAAACTTAAAAATTATTTGAACTAAAAGTGTTTTTCGTACATTTTATATCAGAGTTGAATCCTTGCAGACACATAAACCAAAAGTCTGATAAAAAAAAATAAAAAAAAAAAATATACAAAATACCTTTTCTGATCAATATAGTGGGTGTGTTGATTCTCCCAGTCAGGACCCATACAGTCAAATACATGTTCTGTCTGTAAGTGCCTGCAAGTCCGCACTCAGTGCAGAATTACTGGTGAGCTGCACCAGATAGTGAAAGTAAAGTGTGTCACTAAAGTAGCTGCTCCTTTTAAATGTTGTGTTTCAACTTCTATGCTACTGTTAGTCAAATGTATTTATTTAGTTCTTCTGGGCTGCACTTCCCGCTGTGTAAGGGGAAGAGACAACTCTGATTGAACATTCATTACGTCGTGAAGAGCCTAACATTCGCAACGGTGGAACGGGAGGTCACGCGCACACACACGGACACAAACACTTTCACAAAAAACACACGCAAACGTACACGAACACACAGGACCACGGTCAATAAAGGCGGATTGTTTCATGCAGGATTATACCAATTTATTGCTTCCCTACTGTTTACTACTGCGGTAACTTCTAACAGACATTTCTGCCATATTTGATTGAGGAAATATGCTAACAGCTGATCTCCGTGATCGAACACAAATTAATCACGATCAACGATCACGATCATATAATCGCCCAGCCCTATTTTGTGGATTGGAAATACAATTGGATGTGACTTAACGGAATCAATGAATCATAAATAAGCGTATAAAGTCAACTTGTTTTTCCGTTTTACTGGTACTTTAAAGGCCTACTGAAACCCACTACTACCGACCACGCAGTCTGATAGTTTATATATCAATGATGAAATCCTAACATTGCAACACATGCCAATACGGCCGGGTTAACTTATAAAGTGCAATTTTAAATTTCCCGCTAAACTTCCGGTTGAAAACGTCTATATATGATGACGTATGCGCGTGACGTCAATCGTTGAAACGGAAGTATTGGTACCCCATTGAATCCAATACAAAAAAGCTCTGTTTTCATCTCAAAATTCCACAGTATTCTGGACATCTGTGTTGGTGAATCTTTTGCAATTTGTTTAATGAACAATGAAGACTGCAAAGAAGAAAGTTGTAGGTGGGATCGGTGTATTAGCGGCTGGCTGTAGCAACACAACCAGGAGGACTTTGACTTGGATAGCAGATGCGCTAGCCGATGCTAGCCGACGCTAGCCGCCGACCGCACGGATGATCGGGTGAAGTCCTTCCGTCGATCGCTGGAACGCAGGTGAGCACGGGTGTTGATGAGCAGATGAGGGCTGGCTGGCGTAGGTGGAGCGCTAATGTTTTTATCATAGCTTTGTGAGGTCCCGTTGCTAAGTTAGCTTCAATGGCGTCGTTAGCAACAGCATTGTTAAGCTTCGCCAAGCTGGGAATTATTAACCATGTAGTATTGTAGTATTGTTGATCTTCTGTCTATCCTTCCAGTCAGGGATTTATTTATTTTGTTTCTATCTGCATTTGAGCCCGATGCTATCACGTTAGCTCAGTAGCTAAAGAGCTTCGCCGATGTATTGTCGTAGAGATAAAAGTCACTGTGAATGTCCATTTCGCGTTCTCGACTCTCATTTTCAAGAGGATATAGTATCCGAGTTGGTTTAAAATACAAATCCGTGATCCACAATAGAAAAAGGAGAAAGTGTGGAATCCAATGAACCCTTGTACCTAAGTTACGGTCAGAGCGAAAAAAGATACGTCCTGCACTGCACTGTAGTCCTTCACTCTCACTTTCCTCATCCACAAATCTTTCATCCTCGCTCAAATTAATGGGGTAATCGTCGCTTTCTCGGTCCGAATCTCTCTCGCTCCATTGTAAACATAGGGGAATTGTGAGGAATCCTTCCTCCTGTGACGTCACGCTACTTCCGGTATAGGCAAGGCTTTTTTTTATCAGCGACCAAAAGTTGCGAACTTTATCGTCGTTGTTCTATACTAAATCCTTTCAGCAAAAATATGGCAATATCGCAAAATGATCAAGTATGACACATAAAATGGATCTGCTATCCCCGTTTAAATAAAAAAAAATCATTTCAGTAGGCCTTTAACGGAATCAATGAATCATAAATAAGCGTATAAAGTCAACTTGTTTTTCCGTTCTACTGGTATTTTAAGGGGCTGATTAAAACTGATACAATTAATGTGTTTTGATGTCATTTCATATATTTTTTTTAATGACGTTCGTTCGTTCCCTGTATTGTGGGCCTCCTGTTAATTAGCATATATTCTGCATATTCATAAAAACAGACACGCTCCAGTTTAGTAGATTAGCTTTGCGTGTGCTATCAAGCTTGCAGGTGTTTTAGTACATGCAAAGTTTTAGTAGATCAGGTCCTTAGTGTCTAGTGAGTTTCAGAGTCCATGCTCACACGTGACTAACACTGCATTATCGACATTAAAGACATAAAAATGGTACCTCTTCTCCTTTCTTCTCTTTGCCCAGTGCATACTTTTGACTCATGCGTATGAAGCGAATCGGAATGTTGTACACTCGGTTCTTATAAAACACCACCAACGTGTATGGCTGGTGTGCATTTTGTCCAGAACTCATCCTCACCATGAAGGCCCCGTCCTGGAACACAACCCAGCACAGGGTCAAAAAAAATGTGGATGACTATGTAACAGAAGTTGGCAACAGTCTCACTTTATTTGCGTGTAACAACAGTTGGTCAGCAGTCTTGCGGTCACATTCCCCAGCAAACCACGGCTTGGCATGAATGTCTGTGTCCTGGAGTGAAGGAAAGAAAAGCTTAAACCCAACAATCAATCGGTAACATCAATCTAAGATCAGCATTTTAAAAAACATGTCTTGTTCTGTTACCTCACTTTCAACATAATCTGTTTGTCCTGCAGGTAGAAAGAAAACACATGAAAAGCTAATGTCTCCTCGTTTTTAACTGCTGTGTTTACAAATACACCCACTACTTACCGTGAAAGGTAACGTGTGGAAGAGGAATCCTGGAAGAAAGAGTGATTGAACGGAGAGGAATTACTGGTTTAGTGCTCCAAATGCAGGATTTGTCTTACTTTGATTGTTTGAAGTCCATAGTTAGAGACTTTGTAGGAGGAGGTTTGCGGCCTGTGTTGATCCTTGGCAGCGTTCGACCTGAAACAATCCGCATAGCTGTTATTATGAAGAAAATGTTCATACATTGCACTATAAATACTTGTTTTTTAGTACACAACACTCTCACATGTTTTGTATAGATCTGAAGCCCAGAAATGACCTCACATCCAATAACACACATCATTTTAGGTTTAGGTCACAATAAATTAGTCATTAAGGTCCTCAGGAAATGCAATTAATAAATGCACAATACAATTAACTGTAAAATACTTCTTTTATTAAGCAAAGTGTGCTGTACATTGACCTAATTGTATATTGGATGAATACAATATAAAATATTAATTTGAACAACCTTGAACATTGGAAAAATAGCATTTGTTGCCTGTCCTCTGCTTTTTAAAATTCTAAAACTCACTCACCATGAAAAATAGTAATCTAAATACTTCAAAATATATATGTTTATATGTAAATGTTATTATTAATTTATTTATTATACATTTTTATTTTTACTATAATATAATTTAAATACTTCAGAATATATATATATATATATATATATATATATATATATATATATATATATATATATATATATATATATATATATATATATATATATTCTTACTTATCATTATTATTTTTATTGTTATCATTCTATTGTTACTTTTTTAATATAATATATTTTTAATTATCATTATTTTTTTAACTGTATTTATATAGTAAAATTGCAGGCAAATGTGGGTTCTATTCCCGGCCTCTGGGTCTTTCTGTGCAGAGTTTGCATGTTCTCCCCGTGACTGCGTGGGTTCCCTCCAGGCACTCCAGCTTCCTCCCACCTCCAAAGACACCCACACAGCAGAAGACTGCTATACGGATCCGCCTTCAAGTCGCCCAACCCGCGTTACTGTCACATTCGTTTAAGCTCCGCCTAGAGGATACAGCTCCGCCTCTGAAAATTGTACGGTCAGACAGCTGATCCTGAGCGGACTCGTGTCTGATTCGCATATTCATATATATATAATTTTTTCGCCGTGCTATTGTAAAATTGTCTTTTATCTGTGTTTTGTGTTCCGGGGGACCCCGACTCCAGAATGTGAAAGTTTCCCGCGTGAAGCCGGTGAGTAAAAAGTTCAATACAGTTAACTTAGGCCATCTTTTGTTAGACGCTGTGAATGTGTGTAGGTTACATGCAACGATATTCCACATATTTCCAACTGCTTGAAACGAAAGCGTATTACTTTATTGTCAGTGTTGTTTAGGCCCAGGTCGCTAACGTTACTGCGTTAGTCAACAACGTAACGTTAACGGAGTGGAAACAGCCGTTCTTTGCCATTAATATGAGTGTGTATTATTTCTTTCTTTGTTCTTTAGTGGAGCTCGAGATCCTGTTTACTGTGGACTAGCTGTGTGTGATGCCATGTTGTTTTTGTTTCCATTACAAAAAAAAAGTTATGTCTGTGTTTTTTGGCATAGTTAATTGTAGAAAAAAATATAAAATGAGGTGATGTGAGTGGGAAAAATTGCTGCACATATTAAGGATCCTTTTTCTTGATCTATATTTTTGTTATTTGCTGATGTATACATTTTATATGCTGTTTTGTATTTAATTAATTTATTAGAGACTATTTTATGCTTTATTTACCTTTTTTTTAATTATTATTTTATTTACTATTATTATTATTATTTCCACATGTAAGCATAAATAATTGATCATATTAGTACATTGTTTGATTGCTTTGCTTAATGCATTCCATAATTTAATTCCACATACTGATATACTGAAGGTCTTAAGTGTTGTACGTGCGTACAAATGTTTTAAATTACATTTCTCTCTAAGATTATTTTTCTCCTCTTTTTTTGAGAAGAATTGTTGTATATTCTTGGGTAGCAGGTTATAGTTTGCTTTGTTTATAATTTTAGCTGTTTGCAAATTCACTATGTCGTGGAATTTCAGTATCTTTGATTCAATAAATAAAGGATTTGTGTGTTCTCTATATCCAACATTATATATTATTCTAACTGATCTTTTTTGTAACACCGTTAATGAATGAAGTGTACTTTTGTAATTATTTCCCCATATTTCTAAACAATAACTCAGATATGTAACACTAGTGAACAGTAGAGAATATGAAGTGATTTTTTGTCTAGAACATGTTTTGCTTTATTCATTATTGACGTGTTTCTTGCTACTTTATGTTGTATATTTTTTACTTGAGATTTCCAGTTCAATTTATCATCAATCATTATACCTAGAAATTTGGTTTCATTTACTCTTTCAATTTCTATTCCGTCTATTTGTATTTGTGTTTGACTTTCTTTTCTACTGTTACCAAATAGCATTATTTTAGTTTTACTGAGATTCAAAGATAGTCTGTTTTTGTCAAACCATCTTTTTAATTTGTTAATTTCTTCTGTTATTATTTGTATTATCTTCTGTGTGTTCTCTCCTGAACAAAACGCTGTTGTATCATCCGCAAATAATACTAACTTTAAATCTTTTGTAACTTTACAAATGTCATTTATCTAGACATTGAATAATTTAGGTCCTATATTGAAACCTGAGGTACACCACAGGATATATTTAGCGTTGTAGACGAAACCACCACATTAATATTAAAGATATGGTTAACATTCTTAGTGCTAAAGATATTCCCCTCTCCTTGTATCCCTTCTCCCAGCTCCACCGTCTCGCCGAGTGCCAGTAAAAGTCATGAGTACTTGTCAACTCGACTCCTCAACTGGAGATAACTTTCTAGGTAAAGACTGATCTCCAAAATAATATCTCAGCATCCAGTAACCATGGTTAACAGATCTCAACCATTTAATACCAATTTATCTCCCTTAGCACCTCACCATGGGGAAGGACGCATTCATATGCCTTCACCAGCACCTGCATTAAACATGCAGAGAGTTACACAGATCTGAACACAGATATTCAACGCAAAGATGCGCCTGTCTTCAGATCCTTCAGCAAGTTTTGTAATCTGCACGGTCTTTCCCAGCTAATAGCGCTACCCACAAGGGTGTGTGATTCCACCCAATCAACCATAGATCTCATTCTCACTTCAGACCGGCCTAAAATAAAAAATAGTGGGGTCATGATCTGTGGTCTTAGCGACCACTATCTAACCTTCTGCACCCGTAAAATAGCTAAACCTAAAGCCAATGGCCACATAACAGCCCAATCCAGATCCCTCAAAAAATACTCCAATGACAATTTCAATTTAAAATTAGATGAGTGGGACTGGTCCCCTGTGCTCGCGAGCAACCTGGTCGATGTCGCTTGGGATCGCTTCAAAACGGCGTTCCTAAAGATACTAAATGACATGGCTCCCGTGAAAACAGTCAGGATCAAAGCCCGCTCGGAACCATGGATGAATCCGGACCTATTAGCTGCCATAAAAGACAGAGACAGGAAATACTCTGAATACCAAAAATGTAAAACAGAAGTAGATAAACAACCCAATAATATCAACCTCAAATTACTCCTTTCAACTCTCAAAAAGCAATGCAATAAATTAAGAAATAAGTCAACCAACCTGACTAAATCCTTAAAAAAAAATTACATTAACGACAAAATAGAGGAAAACACGAATAAGCCACGTGAGCTCTGGAAAATTCTCAACAACCAGCTTCCTGGTTGCAGCCAGAAACTTAAAACAAGACTCACCAACATCAGCATCAAGGAGGGTGACTCCCTCATTACAGACAAAATGGAGGTAGCTAGCAGACTTAACGCCTTTTTCACCAGCATAGCTGCAACTCTTGTCAACAAGCTGTCCCACCACTCTGGTCGCTTTGGTGTAGAACACATTAAAGCCTACAGAAAGCTAGGAGTATCCAACGATGATTTCAAATTAGAAATGGTCACAGCTGATGAGGTGTTTAAAAAATTGAGCGCGCTCCACCCTAACAAGGCCACCGGCCTTGATAATATTCCCTCCAGATTCCTCAGGGACTCTGCCTCCATCATTGCCCCGATCATCACGCACATAATAAACCTATCAATTACACAAGGCCAAGTACCAAAAGATTTTAAGATAGCAAGAGTAACTCCCCTCTTTAAAAAAGGAAGCAAATTGGAACCTGGCAACTACCGACCTGTTTCTATTCTCAGCTCCATTTCGAAAGTAATGGAGAAAATAGTTTATGAACAGGTCGATAGTTACCTTGCCACTAATAAACTCATGTACAAATTCCAATCCGGCTTCAGAACTAACCACTCCACTGACACATGCCTTCTCTATCTGACCGACCACATCAAACATGAGGTGGACGCGGGCAAATACTGCGGCATGGTCATGCTGGACCTTCAGAAGGCCTTTGACACCGTTAACCACGCTATACTGTTGGATAAGCTCAGAGCAATCGGATTTAACAAAACCTCTTGGAGCTGGATGCAGTCTTACTTGGAGGGGAGGGAGCAGGTGGTAGAGGTGAACGGCACCGTGCCCCCCCCCCCCCCCCCCCTCTCGGTGAGCTGTGGAGTCCCCCAAGGCAGTATATTGGGACCTTTACTGTTCCTAATATACATAAACGACATGTCATCGGCATGCGACTGTGAATTGTTTTTGTTTGCGGATGACTCTGCCCTGCTGGTATCCGGCAAGGACAAGTCACAGGTGGAGAAAATCCTCAGTGCTGAGCTCTGTAGAACTTGCACCTGGCTCGCTGACAACAAGCTATCCATCCACTTGGGTAAAACAGAATCCATCCTGTTTGGGTCCCACATCAAACTTAAGAGAGTCAATCACTTCACCATAAAAGTAGGTGACAGTGTCATCACCAGGAAAGATGAGGTCACCTACCTAGGTTCCATTCTAGAGGCTAACCTTTCCTGTGATAAAATGGCAACCAAGGTAATCAAAAAGGTTAACCAACGAACGAGATTTCTCTACAGAATTTCCTCTCTGGTCAACAAAAGCACCTTGAGGATTCTGGCGGGAACTCTCGTTCAACCCTTTTTCGATTACGCATGCACCTCCTGGTACCCTAGCACCTCCAAAACCCTCAAATCTAAACTCCAAACATCTCAGAACAAGCTAGTCAGGTTACTTCTAGACCTCCACCCCAGATCCCACCTCACTCCTACCCACTTCTCTAAAGTGGGCTGGCTCAAGGTGGAGGACAGAGTTAAACAACTTGCACTGAGCCTAGTCTATAAAATCCGCTACACCTCCCTGATACCGAAGTACATGTCAAACTACTTCCTTAACGTAAATGACTGCCATAACCACAACACCAGGGGGTGCTCCACTAACCACGTTAAACCCAGATTCCGAACTAACAAAGGTCTTAACTCATTCTCTTTCTATGCCACATCAATGTGGAATGCGCTCCCAACAGGTATAAAAGAAAGGGCATCTCTATCCTCCTTCAAAACCGCAATAAAAGTTCACCTCCAGGCAGCTACAACCCTAAACTAACACCCTCCCCGGATTGCTAATAATCAAATGTAAACAATCAAATGCAGATTATTTTTCTTATGCCTTCTGATCTCTCTCCCTCTCTCTCTCTCTATGTCCACTACTTGATGTCCATATCCCCCCCCCCCCACCCCCCACCCCCTCCCTCCACACCCCTGATTGTAAATAATGTAAATAATTCAATGTGATTATCTTGTGTGATGACTGTATTATGATGATAGTATATATGATAGTATATATCTGTATCATGAATCAATTTAAGTGGACCCCGACTTAAACAAGTTGAAAAACTTATTCGGGTGTTACCATTTAGTGGTCAATTGTACGGAATATGTACTTCACTGTGCAACCTACTAATAAAAGTCTCAATCAATCAATCAAAAACACAAGGTAGGGACTGATCTCTGAAATATTAGTGTATAGATAGGCCCCTTGGGTATTACCAGTCATGGTTAACTGATGGCTCTCTCACAATGTCCACCTCACTAGGAACGGCAGTCCCTCCTCGACTCCCTCCACCCCTCTCACCAGCAGCCCTCAACATGTGGCAGACAGAGGAGCCTGGATCCAGCCTGGCCTACAGGCCAACATGGCGAGGGGAAACATTTCCTGCTCTGGTGAGCAATAACTGACAAATACCGGATGGTCATTCTGTGCCACAAATTTTGGAAAAAATTCAAATTCACAAGCAATCACATATTTTCTTCAAACTTTGTCAATAACTTTTGTCATTAACTAAGGTCAATAGCTAATGTCAGGATTATGAGTAATGAGGATAAACACTGAAACATGTTAATTTTATACTGCTGTTTGTCAACAGCGCCTGAGGTAATCCACATCCTTAGCCTGCTGGAAACTATTAAGCACAACCAAGACCAGCTGATTGCGAAGGTAAAGTTCTTAAGCCTTGAATAGGTCAATAATTCATAATGACATTGATTTTGATTCATTATTATTTTTTAAAGAAAGAAACAGCCTACATGGCAGCTTTGTGTGATTAGAGTAAACATTGCTACATTTTCTTGTTACATTTCACCTGTTTGCTCTTTAAATACCACTTTTAATGTTTTTTATTTATTTCGATCATATTTTTTAAAAATGTGCCCTGGGGCCATTAAAAATGACCTGCAGGCCGCAAATGGCCCCCGGGCCGCACTTTGGACACCCCTGGCCTACACGAATACAAACATAGAATGATAGTACAAATATAATAAGAAAACAATGTCAACCTCCCAAAGTTGGGTTATGGATATTTATTTATGCCCCCCACCCCCAACCCCCCGCCGCCGTCATCCAACAGAGCCAAACAAGTACTCTGATCAAGGAACCAAATAACGATATTGTTTAAACATTTTGGATGTCTTGCACACCTATACCCTGATCACAAATTTATAGTTTACGCACCTTATTTTAACCACCTCCAGTAACTTTAAGTCATGTTCTTTTTTTCAAATGTAATCTCCTTAATACCTATCACATATTTTGTATTGTGTAAGCATACTTGGCTTTGGATGCTTCCTACCATAAACATAAACGTATCTGTCTTGTAATCTTGTTTGATTACAGGTGCTGTGAGTAAAAATGTGTTGACAAGGTCAGCCACGGACGCTGAGGTCACCAAACACGCCATCAGGTGGTTCAACTTGGCGGGGGATCGGGCAACGAGGAGACGAGTCCCGCTTCCACCTCCTCAGGAGGAATAGAGATGTATATGTATAAATAAACAACCTTTTATTGGACTTCTTGTCATTCACCAGTTATTCATTTTCTGATATGTTAGCTGTGCATGGAGCAGCGTTTCCTTGAAGTTGTAGCCTTATAGATTAAATATGTATATTTACTTTTTAAATATATATTATATATATTTACTTATAGAGTGAATTGACCATTTTCTGTTTCTGCCTATTGACAATATTGTTAGTTTAAAAATACAAGGCAATGCATATGTAAGCCTATATTGCTGTAGTAGGGCTTAGTGAATTTTTTAGTTTCCTATTTTATCCTACAGCAAGATCAGAAGGGATTTTGAAAATAAGATAAAGGGGTCCAAAACGGCCAGATGAGCCAGGGTTTTTATGAGTCCATTGCTGGTCCGCGGCGGGAGGTTAGGCTTTGATCTTGGGTGCGGAGCGGATGCAGCGCGCCGTCACGGCGCACCCGCCGCGGAAATAAGGCTTTGATCATGGGTGCGGAGCGCATTCAGCGCGCCGCCACGGCGGATCCGCTACTTGCCGCCGTGGCGGATACGTTCCTGAGTGCAAATGGACGCCGATGCTGGTCCGTTTCGCGGTTCCGTTCCGGAAAGCGCGATACCTGCGTGGGGGATCCGCCGCGGAGTGTTTTTGCTGTGTGGGCATGCACCTGGGGATAGGTTGATTGACAACACTAAATTGACCCGAGTGTGTGAATGTGAGTGTCTATCTGTGTTGGCCCTGCAATGATGTGGCGACTTGTCCAGGGTGTACCTTGCCTTCCGCCAGAATGCAGCTGGGATAGGCTTCAGCCCCCGGCGACCCCGAAAAGGACAAAATAGATGGAGTCATTTTTATTTTATTTTGTCCTGTCAGGCAAATCATATAGTTGATGTAGATGCCCATATCGGCTGTACAAATTTACTTTACAAAAGAGAAGTGTGGGATGCTTCTCTTGTTGCCTTATTTGTATTTGACTTTATTAAACAGATCTATATTATTATTATTAACAACAACAGAACAGCTTCAGCAAATAGGATATGTAAAAATATGATAGTAAAGGTGATAGCAAAGAAGCAGTTAGTGAAATAAATATTAATATAACAGAAAATGACGATGAGCATTATTGCATTACAAATTGAGCAATACAAATACCAATAGAAATAGCACTATTGATAATGAATAATACCAATCATTACCTCTATTATCAACAATACAATTTTTTCAAATGCAACAATACATATATTTAATGATAACTTGAAATACAAAAGAAAGCAGATAAATGGAGGGGAATAAAGAGAAGCGAACTGTATCAACCTTGTAGATTGTTATAGTAACAATAGGTCAAGCTTTGTCAGTGTGACATGTGTTACCCAGTTTACCCTAGAGGAACTACATGAATATATGTTTGATGAAACGTGATTATATGCATGAGTGTATGTGTGCATATGCACTTCTATATGTACAGTATGTGTATATGTGTTTGTACAGTGAATGTATATGTACAGTATGTGTATATGTATGTTTGTACAGTGAATGTATATGTACAGTATGTGTATATGTGTTTGTACAGTGAATGTATATGTACAGTATAAGTATATGTGTTTGTACAGTGAATGTATATGTACAGTATGTGTATATGTATGTTTGTACAGTGAATGTATATGTACAGTATGTGTATATGTGTTTGTACAGTGAATGTATATGTACAGTATAAGTATATGTGTTTGTACAGTGAATGTATATGTACAGTATGTGTATATGTGTTTGTACAGTGAATGTATATGTACAGTATGTGTATATGTATGTTTGTACAGTGAATGTATATGTACAGTATGTGTATATGTGTTTGTACAGTGAATGTGCATGTGGATGTACGAACTTTGAGTATGTAGGTATGTACTGTATTTGTGGGGGGTTTATTGTCTTGTTCAAACTTCTCTAAGCGTAACCTCTGCAGTAGGAATTTAGTTTTCTTATCACTTATTCCTCTTAAGTCTAATTTGAGTTTTCTCAATTTGTTCAGAATGTGTTCATTTTGTGAGTTAGCATAAGTTATTTCTAATATTTTGATTTCATTTTCAAGTTGCTGTTCTAGTAAACGTTCCTTTTTTTTCTTGTATGATGACTATGAAATAATTTTTCCTCGCATAACTACTTTCGCGGTCTACCAGAGAACGCACGCCGTGGTTTCTGGTTGGTCATTAAAATCTAAAAAATCTGTCCATTCTTTCTCAAAATAGTTTAGGAAGTCTGGGTCTTTTAGTGATGATGTATTAAGTCTCCATTGTTATATAAGTGCTGTGATAGTTTTGTTAGTGAGGGAAAGTGAGACAGGTGCATGGTCACTAATGATGACAGGGTGGATGTGAATGTTTGAGATGTCAGATAAAATTGAATTACTAGTTAAAATGTAATCAATGTGAGAGAACGAGTGGTGAACTGGGGAAAAATAAGTGTATTCCCTAAGAGTGGTGTGATAAGAACGCCAGGCATTGCAAAGACCATAATCGTTCATATATTATTTAAGTATTCCCACTGACTGAGACTCACGTTGACTGCAGTCACTCTGGACCTGTTTATATTTGGATTAAATACTAAGTTGAGATCCCCTTCCAGAATCAAGGAGGAGTTTGTGGAGAGTGAAGAAAAGAAAGTGTGAAAAACATTTGGACCATAAATAGATAGATAGATAGATAGATAGTACTTTATTGATTCCTTCAGGAGAGTTCCCTCAGGAAAATTAAAATTCCAGCAGCAGTGTACAGAATTGAGATCGAATTTAAAAAAGTAAATAAAAATGTTGGCAATACAAAAGTTTGTCCCGACACGAGAAATATTAAGAATTATATATTTGCCCGCGATGTCCGTAATGTAGTTATGGAGTGTAAAATTAACCTTTCTATTAATGAGAACCGCTACGCCTCTCTGTTTGGAGTTGTAACTAGCTAAGTATTTGTGTGGGTATTTTGATGAATGCAGTTTTGAGGTATCGGACTTGGAGAGGCGAGTCTCTTGTAGTAAAACAAAGTCTGCTTGCATGCTCTTCAAATGATTAAGAATTGTAATATTTTTTTCCTTGGACCCGACCCCAAGCACATTCCAAGTGACAAACTGTATAGTGGACATACTAAACTAGATTGTAACCAAGTGTGTGGTTGTATGTATATACTTTATGTGTAAGTAATGCATATCTGTATCTAAATGTAAGTCTATCATGCATATATTTATGTGTGTAAAGTGAGTAAATGTGTATAGTTGTTGTGCATATATTAGCCATACTTGCCAACCCTCCCGAATTTTCCGAGAGACTCACGAAATTTCAGTGCCTCTCCTGAAAATCTCTCGGGACAACCATTCTCCCGAAGTTCTCCCGATTTCCAGCCAGACCAGAGTGAGGACAGCCTGTCGTCACGTCCACTTTTCCTACATATAAACAGCGTGCCGGCCCAGTCACGTTATAACATCTACGGCTTTTGGAGCTCAGTGCGCAACTGCACACACACCAAGAAGGAGATTATTATATATGTCTCCGTTATCCATAGGTTTATCTATAACCCATAAAGTAGGCAGGCACGGAGCTATTTCTCAGTGTGTGTTTATTCTAGCCGGCACGTTAATACACTGACACACAACATCCCGATTCCCATCATGCATTGCTTCAAAACTACGGCAAGTAGTAGAGAGGAGTGTTATGTGTGTGTATATGTGTAAATAAACGAATTCTAGCTATAAATATACTCCTCCCCCCCTTAACACCGCCCCAAGGTCCACCCTCGCCCACTCCGACCCTGCCCACCTCAACCCCCCCCCCCCCCATCTCCCGAATTCAAAGGTCTCAAGGTTGGCAAGTATGATATTAGCAGAGAATTGTGTGTGTGTGTAAATTAATTGTAATAAATGCTGACGACGACAAGGGGACACATAACAGGTGGGGAATTAGAAAGGGAAAAACTAAATAATTAAAATGAAAAGAAAAGAAGAAAGAAGAGAGTGGTGGATTAGACAAGTAGTGATATAAGTGAGATAAAAAAGGAAAACGAGAAAGAAAAACAATAAACATAGCTATTGATTCACCGAAAGAGAGAGAGAGCGGATGATGTTTACATTAGCGCTATGTGTCGCGCAGGTGTGTTGTGAGAGAGAGAGAAAAAGAGAGAGGGAATGAAGCATAATGAAAGAAAGAAAAAATACAACATTTACCGTGTTTCAGAAGTTAATAATACAGCCATGGCGTGGCTGCCGGATCACAGTAAAGTTGACCATTGATAAAACGTTTATTTACCGCGATGACAGCACGGCATCCTTCGGCGATAAACTTCTTACGAAGCGGGAACAGATGGCGCCGTCTGTCGAGGTTTTCCAGAAGAAGCAGGCTCTTCACCTGCTACTTCAGCTTAAAGTGTTCGAATTTTGCCACGATGGGTCTCGGACTCCGATTCTCCGGCTTTTTGGCTCCAAGCCTTCGAAAGTGATGTTCCTATTGTCCGCTGGAAGTTTGAGCTGGTTCACGGTTTCCTCTGGATCTTCTTCTGTCTTTTCCGGTATTCCTGCGAAGACCAGATTGTCCCTCATGCTTCTCGCCTGGAGGTCCAGCATCGTCTCCTTCCCGGTCTTATTTTCCCGGGTGAGTTGAGCCACTCCGTCCGTGAGGGATTTTACGGATTCACGAAGAACAGCGTTCTCTTGGGCGAGAGAGACGACCTGTTGTCTGAAGTCCAAACTCTCTCGGATGGCTTGGAATTCCTTGTGGAGCACCTCGACAAGTGCGAGGCGGCCATCCAAACAAGTCAGCCTTTGTCAATGGAATCCAAGATATCAGTGACACATAGTGAGTCTTCCGGGCGGCTCCTTTTTGACGTTGGCGTCTTCGAGGGCTTCCCCATGACTAGATGATCGAAGCACTCTTCAATATTAAGTTCAAGTTAAAGTACCAATGATTGTCACACACACACACACACACACACACACACACACACACACACACACACACACACACACACACACACACACACACACACACACACACACACACACACACACACACACACACACACACACACACACACACACACACTAGGTGAGGTGAAATGTGTCCTCTGCATTTGACCCATCCCTTTCATCACCCCTGGGAGGTGAGGGGAGCAGTGAGCAGCAGCGGTGGCCGCGCCCGGGAATAATTTTTTGGTCATTTAATCCCCAATTCCAACCCTTGATGCTGAGTGCCAAGCAGGGAGGTAATGGGTCCCATTTGTATAGTCTTTGGTATGACTCGGACACTCTAACCATTAGGCCATTGAGTAGTCTTCGAGTGCCTCCAGATTTTGATATTTTAATGTTATTTGCTTATTTTTTGCCTTAGTTTAATTTTGGCGGACTACAGCATTACTGGATGTTACTGATGGAGTTAAATTGCATACTTAAATCGTGTCCCTGATTTTTCGCATGGTCAAGTCACATGTTACACAAAAAAATTGCATCGTCATGACTGGGGCAGAGGATTAAACACTCAGCACAATCCTGTTACCAAAATTATATTTGTGATTTATTTGATTTATTCGTGTGCTTTGTGTCAACATGCTATTAGCATAAATGCCATGTGGGTATATTTCATGTATTTTCCAATTCTATGCTAAAAACTCACTCCTGTTACTTTCAGTCCAGTCATTCAAATGAATCATCTTCAGCTTAGGATGGGCCACTACATATTTGGAGTAATTCAATAGATTTAGAGTTGGAAAAAAAAGTTTAATTTCAGTTTATTTTGAGAGAGTTGCAACAATACTCACGCTCCAAGTCTCTCTGCTTCACATCTTGGCCCTGCATTCAGAGTCACATGCTTGACGTCAGAAATAGGCAGAACATGTCACAATCAAGGAATTATAAATTGATGCATGCGGTGATAGAGCTTACCAGCCAGACATGAGCTTTTGGTGACCTGCTGAACGAAAAACAAGACAAACCGGACTCAAAACAGCAACTGTAATTAAACAGTATAATATTTGTTATCACTTACTTTATTTGCAAAGGTTTGGGTGGGAACGAAGAAGAAGGCTTTGCAGGCTCAACTGAAGGAATCCATAAAAATAAGGAAATAAATCACTGTGTCATTCCCCAACATTTATGCTGTTACACTGTCCAGCCTTTAGATGACGCAACATGCTACATTTGTGTAAGCAGGGGTGGCTAACTTTTTTTTTTTAACACAGTCTCATACTGAAACATTAATTCAGCACTTCAGACCACCTTAGTGTACACTATACTGTGTGTCTCACTACAATCACACGTGTACACTATACTGCAGACCTGGGCATTCTGCGGCCCGCGGGCCGCATCCGGCCCTTTGTGCGTCCCTGTCCGGCCCGCGTGAGGCCAATTATAAATTACAAAATACATTTAAAAAAGTATCTATGTCGAGTGTGCAATACAACGGTGCTGCTTTTGTTTTGAAAATCGTTATTTGTATTACTTCCGTGTGGACGTATGCGTGTGCGTGATTGTGAGTGAATGTGAACAGCTGCAATCACTAATTACAAAATAAAGTTGAAAAAACATCTATGTCGTGCGCGCAATACAACTGTGCTGCTTTTATTTTGAAAAGTATTATTTATGGGCGTGTGTCCGTGTGTAACCTGCGAGTGAAGGTGCACATGCAGCGACAAGTGATGCACGGTTTACACCCAAGACGCTGAAAAGAGAAAAGTTGATGAAGAATGGCGTGTTTCCAACAAGACATGGACTGCAAAGCAACGTTCCCTCTAAGGTGCGTGCCTGCGCAATTGCGCACTGCTCAAAATATATGCCGCGCACCAAATCAAATCCCATCTGAATTCTAAACAAAATAAACACATTTATTCTATGCAATTTTGCAATGCAACTTTGAGTGACAGTGACAACAAGCGGCCCTAACGGTGTTCGTCAACACCGTTCAATTGAATACCGTTCAATTATTGTAACGTCTATCGAGATGCTTCGAGGACAGGAATTATATCGATCACTATTGAGCAAAACTGTTTATATTCGGACATAACCACACCAAAAACATGAGTAAAACACTACTATCTCGAAAAAGTAGTCCTTTTCTGCCGTACAAACCAGGCCAAAACCAACTTGTCATCTGTCACTAACACGCATACCCCTAAACCACTGGTGCGTTTATGGCCACACAAAAAGTCGGACAACTCAAACACCACACAAAGTTACACTATGACTCCTCAGTCATACGTGTGCTTATTTTACTGTCATTTATTATTAATGTTAATTTATTTATATTAGTCATGGAATGCTGTTACACACACTATGTTGAAGTATTACTATTATTATTAATTATTATTATTATTATTATTATTATTATTTATCTTACGGTATATATCAAAAATAATATAGAGCAAAATTTAATTGAAATATTGTCGATGTGGCCCTCCAGCAGTGCTCGGGTTGCTCATGCGGCCCCCGGTAAAAATTAATTGTCCACCCCTGCTATACTGTATATCTCACTACAATTACATGTGTACACTATGTCTCGCCACAATTACAGGTGTACACTAAACTGTATGTCTCACTACAATTACATGTGTACACCATACTGTGTGTCTCACTACATTACATGTGTACCTTTTTTCTCAGGCCATAAGGCGCACCTAAATCCTTTCATTTTCTCAAAAATCGACAGTGCGCCTTATAACCTAATGTACGGCATAACTCTGGTTGTGTTTACCGACCTTGAAGCAATTTTATTTGGTACATGGTGTAATGGTAAGTGTGAGCAGTAGATGGCAATCATACATAAGAGATACGTGTAAACTGCAAGATGACACCAGTAAACAACACCAAAACCTTAAATGTTCCATTGAGAATACAGAACATTACACACGGTGCTCAAAAATCTGTCAAATTGTTTTTAATACGACTTCAGTACATACTTGCCAACCCTCCCGGATTTTCCGGGAGACTCCCGAAATTCAGCGCCCCTCCCGAAAACCTCCCAGGACAAATTTTCTCCTGAAAATCTACCGATTTTCAGGCGGAGCTGGAGTACGCCCCCTCCAGCGGACCTGAGTGAGGACAGCCTGTTTTCACGTCCGCTTTCCCACTATATAAACAGCGTGCCTGCCCAATCACGTTATAACATGTACGGCTGGATGGCTTTCAGCAGTACAGGACCTCCCCGTGAACTCTGAAGTGTCGTGTGCTATCTGCACCACAAGGTGGCGCCAATGGGCATACCAGGTGACGTCAGACTGTTGCGCTAACTTGTAGTTGATCGCTTAAATGTGCTAAATTTACATTTAACAGCATATGTATCTGTATGTAAATAGCATGAAAGCATAAAGGATGATGTTCGGAGTTTTGATTTTAATTAAACTAATAATTAATTTAGTAACACATGATTTAAAAAAAAACTATGTTACACAGTGAAGTTAGTGTTATTTCTACTTTTAAAAATAGTGACAGAGAATAGAACGAGGATGGACAATTCAACCCTTAACTCACTCCTTTCCAGCAAAATAAATTTCACAGATGCTGCCCACACTTATGCTCTTTTAAAGGCTGTGCTTCTGGCTGCAAAGCATTGCACTTTCAAGTACAACAATGAGTAGATGAGTGTTATATGTGTGTATATGTGTAAATAAATGAACACTGAAATTCAAGTATTTCTTTTATTTATATATATATATATATATATATATATATATATATATATATATATATATATATATATATATATATATATATATATATATATATACATATACCTGTATATATATCCTCTCTGAGCTGCCACCTTACCGTGGTAGAGGAGTTTGCATGTCCCAATGATCCTAGGAGCTATGTTGTCCGGGGGCTTTATGCCCCCTGGTAGGGTCTCCCAAGACAAACTGGTCCTAGGTGAGGGATCAGACGAACAGCAGCTCGAAGACCTCAATGAGAAATAAAAACTATGGACCCAGATTTCCCTCGCCCGGACGCGGGTCACCGGGGCCCCCCTCTGGAGCCAGGCCCGGAGGTGGGGCACGATGGCGAGCGCCTGGTGACCGGGCCTGTCCCCATGGGGCCCGGCCGGGCACAGCCCGAAGAGGCAACGTGGGTTCCCCCTCCAATAGGCTCACCACCCATAGCAGGGGTCATAGAGGTCGGGTACGATGTGAGCTGGGCGGCAGCCGAAGGCAGGGCACTTGGCGGTCCGATCCTCGGCTACAGAAGCTAGCTCTTGGGACGTGGAACGTCACCTCGCTGGGGGGGAAGGAGCCTGAGTTAGTGCGCGAGGTGGAGAAGTTCCGACTAGACATAGTCAGACTCACTTCGACGCACAGCAAGGGCTCTGGAACCAGTTCTCTCGAGAGGGGCTGGACTCTCTTCTACTCTGGCGTTGCCGGCAGTGAGAGGCGACGGGCTGGGGTGGCAATTCTTTTTTCCCCCCGGCTCAGAGCCTGCATGTTGGAGTTCAACCCGGTGGACGAGAGGGTAGCTTCCCTCCGCCTTTGGGTGGGGGAACGGGTCCTGACTGTGCAGCTCAGAGTACCCACCCTTTTTGGATTCACTCGAGGGAGTACTTGAGACTCGTTCTACTGGGGGACTTCAACGCTCATGTTGGTAGCGACAGTGAAACCTGGAGAGGCGTGATTGGGAAGAATGGCTGCCCGGATCTGAACCCGAGCGGTGTTTTGTTATTGGACTTTTGTGCCCGTCACAGATTGTCCATAACGAACACCATGTTCAAACATAAGGGTGTCCATATGTGCACTTGGCACCAGGACACCCTAGGCCGCAGTTCCATGATCGACTTTGTAGTTGTGTCGTCGGATTTGCAGCTTCATGTTTTGGACACTCGGCTGAAGAGAGGGGCGGAGCTTTCTACCGATCACCACCTGGTGGTGAGTTGGCTGCGATGGTGGGGGAGGATGCCGGACAGACCTGGCAGGCCCAAACGCATTGTGAGGGTTTGCTGGGAACGTCTGGCAGAGTCTCCTGTCAGAGAGAGTTTCAATTCCCACCTCCGGAAGAACTTTGAACATGTCACGAGGGAGGTGCTGGACATTGAGTCCGAATGGACCATGTTCCACACCTCTATTGTCGAGGCGGCTGATTGGAGCTGTGGCCGCAAAGTAGTTGGTGCCTGTCGTGGCGGTAATCCTAGAACCCGTTGGTGGACACCGGTGGTGAGGGATGCCGTCAAGCTGAAGGAGTCCTATCGGGTTCTTTCGGCTCATAGGACTCCTGAGGCAGCGCACAGGTACCGACAGGCCAAGCGGTGTGCGGCTTCGGCGGTCGCAGAGGCAAAAACTCGGACATGGGAGGAGTTCGGGGAAGCCATGGAAATTGACTTCCGGACGGCTTCGAAGCGATTCTGGACCACCATCCGCCGCCTCAGGAAGGGGAAGCAGTGCACTATCAACACCGTGTACGGTGAGGATGGTGTTCTGCTGACCTCGACTGCGGATGTTGTGGATCGGTGGAGGGAATACTTCGAAGACCTCCTCAATCCCACCAACACGTCTTCCTATGAGGAAGCAGTGCCTGGGGAATCTGTGGTGGGCTCTCCTATTTCTGGGGCTGAGGTTGCTGAGGTAGTTAAAAAGCTCCTCGGTGGCAAGGCCCCGGGGGTGGATGAGATCCGCCCGGAGTTCCTTAAGGCTCTGGATGCTGTGGGGCTGTCTTGGTTGACAAGACTCTGCAGCATCGCGTGGACATCGGGGGCGGTACCTCTGGATTGGCAGACCGGGGTGGTGGTTCCTCTCTTTAAGAAGAGGAACCGGAGGGTGTGTTCTAACTATCGTGGGATCACACTCCTCAGCCTTCCCGGTAAGGTCTATTCAGGTGTGCTGGAGAGGAGGCTACGCCGGATAGTCGAACCTCGGATTCAGGAGGAACAGTGTGGTTTTCGTCCTGGTCGTGGAACTGTGGACCAGCTCTATACTCTCGGCAGGGTCCTTGAGGGTGCATGGGAGTTTGCCCAACCAGTCTACATGTGTTTTGTGGACTTGGAGAAGGCATTTGACCGTGTCCCTCGGGAAGTCCTGTGGGGAGTGCTCAGAGAGTATGGGGTATCGGACTGTCTGATTGTGGCGGTCCGCTCCCTGTATGATCAGTGCCAGAGTTTGGTCCGCATTGCCGGCAGTAAGTCGGACACGTTTCCAGTGAGGGTTGGACTCCGCCGAGGCTGCCCTTTGTCACCGATTCTGTTCATAACTTTTATGGACAGAATTTCTAGGCGCAGTCAAGGCGTTGAGGGGATCTGGTTTGGTGGCTGCAGGATTAGGTCTCTGCTTTTTGCAGATGATGTGGTCCTGATGGCTTCATCTGGCCAGGATCTTCAGCTCTCGCTGGATTGGTTCGCAGCTGAGTGTGAAGTGACTGGGATGAGAATCAGCACCTCCAAGTCCGAATCCATGGTTCTCGCCCGGAAAAGGGTGGAGTGCCATCTCCGGGTTGCGGAGGAGACCCTGCCCCAAGTGGAGGAGTTCAAGTACCTCGGATTCTTGTTCACGAGTGAGGGAAGAGTGGATCGTGAGATCGACAGGCGGATCTGTGCGGGTTCTCTAGTAATGCGGACGCTGTATCGATCCGTTGTGGTGAAGAAGGAGCTGAGCCGGAAGGCAAAGCTCTCAATTTACCGGTCGATCTACGGTCTATGGTCATGAGCTTTGGGTTATGACCGAAAGGACAAGATCACGGGTACAAGCGGCCGAAATGAGTTTCCTCCGCCGGGTGGCGGGGCTCTCCCTTAGAGATAGGGTGAGAAGCTCTGCCATTCGGGGGGAGCTCAAAGTAAAGCCGCTGCTCCTCCACATCGAGAGGAGCCAGATGAGGTGGTTCGGACATCTGGTCAGGATGCCACCCGATCGCCTCCCTAGGGAGGTGTTTAGGGCACGTCCGACCGGTAGGAGGCCACGGGGAAGACCCAGGACACGTTGGGAAGACTATGTCTCCCGGCTGGCCTGGGAACGCCTCGGGATCCCCCGGGAGGAGCTAGACGAAGTGGCTGGGGAGAGGGAAGTCTGGGCTTCCCTGCTTAAGCTGCTGCCCCCGCGACCCGACCTCGGATAAGCGGAAGAAGATGGATGGATGGATGGATATATATATATATATAGCTAGAATTAACTGAAAGTCAAGTATTTCATATATATATATATATATATATATATATATATATATATATATATATATATATATATATATATATATATATGAAATACTCGACTTGGTGAATTCTAGCTGTAAATATACTCCTCCCCTCTTAACCACGCCCCTGCCCCCAACCACGACCCCCACCCCCGACCAGACCCCCCACCGCCACCCCCACCTCCCGAAATCGGAGGTCTCAAGGTTGGCAAGTATGCTTCAGTAAGGTATGAAGCCGCACCGCTTGATGGATTGTCGGCGCATTAAACATACGAGTATAATTATGGTGCGTGTATAAGGACCGCAAAATGGCACCTATTAGCAGACATATTACCTGGCGTTTTGTTTCGCAATATTATGCAAAACCAACTTTTCTTACCTTCTGGTACCTGCTGATGTGTTTTTGGGATCTGCATAAGTCCTGAAAATGTGCGTGTGTCTGCAATTGTAGTCCGTGCCGACGCCGTAGTCAAAAGCTTCTTTTTTTTCTCTACCTTCTTATGTGACATTCATCTTCCGCTGTTGCCATTTCTAATTTAAAGTAGCGTAAAGTTCTTACTTATATCTGTCAGTAGACTAGCTATCAAAGCGCTAGAAACTGTAGTGGGTTTACATAATTCACCCACGGAACTATAGTTATTAGAGGGTTCTGGTCGGACGATTTTTCACGGGACACGCATTGAGCCACGGATGAGTGTCATTTAAACAGTTGTCTCCATCTTTTGACACTACTTCGACACAGATAATGTTTTAAATTTAGAAAAAAATCATAATATGCGCCTTATAATCCGGTGCGCCTTTTGTATGAAAATAAACCTGACTACAATTGCATGTGTACTGTTATTCTCACTACAATTGCATATGTACAGTATACTGTATGTCTCACTATAATTACGTTTGTACACGAGACCAGTGTGTCTTAACACTTACGAGCCGCGAGCGCCCCCTAGAGTGCCGCCAACAAATATCTGTTTCGCAGCTGTGGTTCTTCGTATGGCCCGCAGCAGTTCTTAGTTGAAATACACTTTTCTACCACTTGTGGCAGCAATGACAACATCAAACAAACCGAAGAAGTCTGGCGCCAAAGTCATCGGGAAGTTTGTCCAGCGCAAAAATTATGACAAAGGTCGTAAAGCTGTATTTTTATTCGTACTTAAACTTTAATGACAGTTTATGTAAGAAAATATTTATCATTATTATTCATGGATTTAGCCTATTTATTTTGGAACTACAAAATGGTAGGTACATTTATTTTTCCTCGGTTATTTATGAGTTCTTTGTTATGCAGTATATTTGGTAAGTACTTATTTTCTAATCAGCCTGACCTAATCCCAAGGTTTATGTCATCAATAAATAATCATCTTTGTGATTAACACATGCCTTCATATCATTTGACAAGGTTGTAAACTGTAAGTAGGTTGGATATGAACATTGAATACGGTTAAAATCAAGGGTAAGATTACTAATTCAGTGTCAATATTTAAGTGGGTGGTGGAAAAGTTGGGCCCCGGATTCCAAAGGGTTAAGAACCCCTGCACTATACTGTATGTCTCACTATAATTACATGTGTACTGTATACTCTATATCTCACTACGATTGCATATGTACAGTATACTCTGTTTTATACAATTAGATGATGTGTACAGTATAATGTATGTCTTAAAACAATTACATGTATACAGTATAGTGTATGTTTTTCCACAATTACATGTGTACACTATACTGCAGGGGTGCTCATTACGTCGATCGCGAGCTACCGGTCGATCGCGGAGGGTGTGTCAGTCGATCGCCAGCCAGGCATTAAAAAAATAGTCCTAAAAATGAGCGATCATAAATCTTCACTATGACGTCACTTTCGTCACATGATTGATATTCACGGCACCCGAGGGTCTTCTGAGATGACCCTGGCTGCTGCCAGCTCATTATTAAGAAAAAATTACAGACAGGAAGGCGAGAAACACTTTTTATTTCAACAGACTCTGGCGCCGTACCTGTCGTCAAAACTCCAAAAACCGACTGCACAGTTGCACAATAAAAGCTCTGCTTCATCCTGCCTTCGCTAACAAAATAAGAGTCACAGAAAGCTGGCGTGCACAAACTAGCAAGCTACGGAGTTTGCCACCAATGTATTTCTTCTAAAGTGTATACAGAGGAGTACGGAAGCTGGACAAATACGATGCCAAAAACTAATCACTTTCATGTGGTATTGGACAGAAAAGAGGACTTTTTTTCTCCTCCATTTGAAAATGCGGACGTTATCAGCACCACAGTCTGATTCTTATCAATGCAAGTCATCAGAATCAGGTAATACACCAACTTATATTCTTGTCTTCATGAAAGAAAGGAATCTATATGTGTTAAACATGCTTGCATTATCTTTAAACACCTTTAACTTGTTAACAATATTAACTATATGTGTTAAATATGCTTGTATTATCTTTAAACACATTTAACTTGTTAACAATATTAACTATATGTATTAAACATGCTTGTATTATCTTTAAACACCTTTAACTTATTAACAATATTAACTATATGTGTTAAACATGTTTGTATTATCATTAAACACCTTTAACTTGTTAACAATATTAACTATATGTGTTAAACATGCTTGCATTATCTTTAAACACCTTTAACTTGTTAACAATATTAACTATATATATTAAACATTATTGTATTATCATTAAACACCTTTAATTTATTAACAATATTAACTATATGTGTTAAACATGCTTGTATTATCTTTAAACACCTTTAACTTGTTAACAATATTAACTATATGTGTTAAACATGCTTGTATTATCTTTAAACACCTTTAAATTGTTAACAATACTAACTATATGTATTAAACATTCTTGTATTATCATTAAACACCTTTAATTTATTAACAATATTAACTATATCTGTTAAACATGCTTGCATTATCATTAAACACCTTTAACTTGTTAACAAAAACATATTTAATACATAAGTAAATATAAATTATATATATGAATGAGGTAGATCTCCGCGACTTGATCAATTGAAAAGTGGCTCGCTTGCAGAAAAAGTGTGAGCACCCCTGCTATACTGTATATCTCACTACAATTGCATATTTACAGTATACTGTATGTTTCACTACGATTACATGTGTACACTATACTGTGTAAATGTCTCACTACAATTACATATAAAAAACTAAAGAACACAAAAGACATGATACCCACTGTCGTTCTGGTCACACACTTCATATTCCGTGTCAAGTGTGGCCTGCTGCTCCTGCAAGATCATTGAAAAATTCAGTCTTTAGCACATTTATTTGAATAAGGCTTGCTTATTTCTTAACACTTACTGTAGAGGGTGATGTCTTCATTGTTACTCTGAAAAATATTAGAATAGTGAATGTGTATGTGGGTCATTACAACATTGATGCTGTTTGAATTAAAATTTATGCACAAAAAATTACCAAAAAATACTTTTTTTCTATAAATATATGTATCCTGCACATTAATGAAATTACATATACATTCAATTTAAAATATGTATTTAAGTATCTTGAAAAAGGGGGGAAAAAATAGTTGTTGACCGTCCCCTACTTACCTAACATTATTCTTTCCCACGTAGGGATGGGAATTGAAAACCAGTTCTTGTTCAGAACGGGTTCCCAGTGTATCAGTTCTTTAGAATTCTTTGCCACTTTGTCTAGCGGGTCTCTTAACGGTTCTCCCAGGTGAAAATGACGTCAGCAACACGGCGTGTTACCGGGCGGAAAAAGAACACTGAAGTTTGCCGACATTTTACTAAAAAATACCACAACAGTGCTACTTTTGATATTTCCAACGTTGCTATTTCATCAAGAGGAGGACATACGAGCAATATGCTGAAACTTTTGAACACACAACTTACAATGAATGTTGCGTTTTTGAACCACGCCAATCTCATCCTAGGCATCAGCAGTCAGACGTAAATACAACAGGTACTAATACCGCCGATAATGTTAGCGCTATTACCTGTTAAATTGTAATGAATGCCTTCTCATTCAGATGAGCATGAGGAAACATATTCTGACCGGTTTAGAGGCAGCAATGGTTCCAGTTCATGTCTGCCGCTAGCTTTCACCTTGGCAGGGAAGAGGAATGACGAATGTCACCCAGCAGTGACTAAGTTTGTGTTCAAAAGCTTATAACAATTTGCCACATAGATGCTCCTTCGGTAGGTGAATGTTCAATTGTAGTCAGAGAAAAGTTGCATGTTTTCCTCCAACCACATTTTCGTCATTATATTATACAAGTGCATGGGACTCATACATTGACAATATCGTGTAAAAGTCCATCCATGTCAGCAATTAACTTCAAATGTGAAACTAATATATGTGATATTAACACATTGTATGCAAAGTGAGAAATGTAATACAACTTTGATGATCATGGCTTACAGTTTTAAAAAACAACAAACCACATTTTCTGAGAATTTCAATTCAATGTTTTCATCAGCTGTAAGCACTAAACATCAACATTGTACCTTCATGGGGCGGCTTGGCGTAGTGGGTAGAGCGGCCTTGCCAGAAACCTGAGGGTTGCAGGTTCGCTCCCCGCCTCTTACCATCCAAAAAAATCGCTGCCGTTGTGTCCTTGGGCAGGACACTTCACCCTTGCCCCCGGTGCCGCTCACACCGGAGAATGAATGATGAATGAATGAGTTGTAAAAATGAATGATGGGTTCTCACTTCTCTGTGAAGCGCTTTGAGTGTCTAGAAAAGCGCTATATAAATCTAATCCATTATTATTATTATTAAATATCCCATGTCAACATATTAGTTCCACCTTGTAAATCTAAACAAATCTTTGCACGGTATATTGCACGGTGTATTGTCTAGGCAGATGACAAAGATTCTTAAAAGTTTAGAAATGTTACAAAATGTTACGTTCTTGTGTAATTTTATTTTGTTCAATTCTACAGAATATTTTTTCTCACTGTAGGCTTTGTTAGGTCATGTTAGCTCCAAACTAAACAAATTTGATGCTAAGCTATCATATTGTTATCTTTTTTTCCAAATAAGAATTGATAGGAGAACCAATAAAGAACCGAATCGTTAAGCAGAATTGAAAGTAGAATCGGCTCTGGAAGAATCCCATCAATTTCCATCCCTATTCCCATGAAATTCTGTATAATAACTGTATAATAATTCAAATACTTACATATTTGTGTTACTTCTCATTCCGACTACACTTCACGTTAATTTCCTTAAAAATAATTGGCAAAATAGTTGGAATTTAGACACTATTTGGGTCCCTGAGTTTTCACTCAGTCCTGTTACCCTAACACATTACCTCCTCTGAAAAATGTGGACTATTCCATAGGTCTATTCTATAGGAAGTTGCATCATTACCATTCTCTGCCGGCCATGGGAAGGCCAAAAGTAAGTACACTCATTAATTTTTCTGTATATATGATATTTCAACTATGACGAGGAGGGGTAAAACAACCAGCAAAGTCCTGTTACTTAAATTATTTTGAATGTTTTTTGATATTTAAAATACATTTTTGGTTGAATTACTATAATATCCTTAGTGTCAACATGCTATTAGCATATATGCTATGTTGACTATATTTTATGAAGTTTTAATTTTATGCTAACATTCACTCCTGTTACATTCCGTCATAATATTACAGGTGGCTGTGTCAATGTAAATATCAGTAATAATGATACCAGAGTGGGTATTGGTATCAGATTGATATTAGTGTTATGGTATCGATGCTTATGTTATACGTCCAACAATTTGCTCTTGTATTTTTTTGTCAAATAATTATCTGTAACTGAACTGAATTATTTTGATTGTTTTTATATTAATACATTGTGTTGAATAGTTTAATTTAGTTAAAAAACATTTTTATTTGAATAAAACATTTCTCCTGTGTTATCATAGTCATAATCAACGAGAGGCAAAGTCACAATAGTATTCAATGATTACGATCACGTCAAAGTATTGGTGTTAGTATCAGTATCGGCCATGTTTACTTGGTATCTCATTGATAGGATAGGATAGGACTTTATTGTCATTGCACAAGTACAACGAAACTATGTTTTCAGCACAAACCCGTTCAAGATTAGACAAACAAACAGTGTACAGGGTTACAGAACAGGCTAACCAACATTCCAAGTACCACCCAGCCCTATAAAGTTGCCTGAGATGAGCCAGTACACATTTGAATTATTTCAATATGTGTATTATCCAATTTAAATTTGAAGAAAGACAGAAATGTAAATTTCTTTAAATGAGCAATGGCACAGATTTGATGGAATGTTAATTTAATTGTATTTCTAAACACTCTAAATTCAGTGTCATTGCCAATATTTCTCCGCAGGCAGTTGCAGTATGGGAATTCCCATACAGTAGTCAGAATGAGCTCCAAATAATGATATTGTAAGAAATATCAGGTTTACCTGTCTACTGGGAGAACCAACATGCTATTCTGAAAAGAGGACAGAAAAACAAAATATGTCATTTTAAGACCATCAGCTAATTGCTGTCACTGTGACATTGAAACGTTTACCTCTTGTTCTGGAACTTCATAAAAATCTGAAAAATATGTAATAGTTGTAAGTCAGTGTATTGTTAGATTTGAGAGTAGTACATTCACTGTACAAGCACACATACACATACTGTACATATACAAGTACATATGCACACATACACTCATGCACATAATCACGTTTCATCAAACATATATAACGTTGTTGCCCTAGGGTAAACTGGGTATAACACATGGCACACAGACAAAGCTTAACCTATTGTTACTATAACAATCTACTAGGTTAATGTAGGTTGCTTCTCTTTCTTCCCCTACATTTTTCTGCATTCTTTCGTATCTCAAGTTATCATTACGTATATGTATTGTTGCATTTGAACAATTGTATTGTTGATAATAAAGGTAAAGTACTGGTATTGTTTATTATCAATAGCACTATTTCTATTGGTATTCATATTGCTCCATTTTTAGTGCAATAATGCTCATTGTCATTTCTGTATTTTTTTTTAAAATTTTCGCTAACTGCTTATTTGCTATTACTTTTACCATCATATTTGTACATGTCGTATTTGCTGATGTTGCTCTGTTGTTGTTGTTGTTGTTGTTGTTGTTGTGTTTGCTGTTGTTGTTTTTGTCTCTCTGTCTAATCCCCCTCTTGTCCCCACAATTCCCCCCTCTGTCTTCCTTTTTCTCTCTTTCTATCCCCTCCTGCTCCGGCCCGGCTGCACCAAATGATAATATAAATACATTTAATAAAGTCAAAATACAAGTAAGGCAACAAGAGAAGTATCCTACACTTCTCTTTTGTAAAGTAAATCTGAACAGCCGATATGGGCATCTACATCTACTATATGATTTGCCCGAGAAGCTGGGCAGGACATTATAAAAAAAAAAAAAAAAAAAAAAAAAAAAGATTTGAGAGTAGTGTTTACTAGAATAAATGTTTTTTTATGTTTAAAATACCACTTGTACTACTACTACTGCTACTAGCAGTAGCAGGCTGTGCATCTGGTACCTGGTCATACAGTGGAGACTTCTCTACAGACTATTCAGTTTATCAAGTTTGGCTCGTCAAACAGTTTTGCTCTGATCAACCAATCAGAGGGTGCAAAAATGCTGACGTTCGCACCGTACGCCTGCTAGCAGGCCCTGCGAGGCGAATCTGAAATCTGTTTGGTTAGAGAAACAGGAAAAAAAATTCTGGAGACCCGAGGCAGATTACAATGACATTGCTACAAATTCCTTGTAGAAGCTGAAATCTGATTGGTTAAAGAAACAGCCCCTCTGCTAATATAATTTAAGTGACATTGGGCCAGCAGTACTGATTCAAAAATAGTTTTTACATACTGGAAGTAGTGTAGAAAGACTGATACAGTTCCGTGTCACAAATAATAGAATTTAAGTTGTACCGGTAAATGTGGGTCAGTGCTTATAGTACTGTTTAGGCCAGCAGAGAAGGCCTTGCTGGCACGGACCGCCCACCACTGATACATTGTACTAATACAACTGCTAGACTAATGCTTGCTGCTTATGTATTGGTGTAACATGTCTACAGTATGCTGACATAATCAATGATTGAGTTATAATAAAATGTCATGCTCAAGGGATCAATAAAGTTATATTGAAAAATCAACAAATAAATAATTAAATCAATATTTTCACCTACCTGGACTGTGTTGACACGTTGGTAAAGTTGCATGTACCATGGAGTGGCACCTGTTTGCATCAGACATCTTAGAATCTATGGACAGAGATATAGAAAAAGGATCAAATGTTTGAGGTTGATCCTGTACGTCCTTTTCTGACATGTATCTTACGAGCTGGGGGGTTGTCTGCAGGATCCACATAGTTGTCATCATCGTTTTTGCCATCAGGACTGATGTAGTTCTCCTGTGTGGCAAAACAGACAACACAGGCAACAATTAATTGCTGTACACACTCGATTGCAAGTATCGCTAGGGAGTTTTTATCTTGAAGGCACTTCATTATTGTCCGCAAGGGTTTGTGCAGGTGTCAGTTGTCGGAATTCTTGCTTCTGTTTGAAGGCATTTCTGAGTTTCAGTTTTGGTCCATTACGCCAGCTGTCTGGAAAGGAGAAATGGACAGTCAGCATTTGCATACTGCACCTCTCTAGAGACCCTGTGGTGATGGTTTGACAGTGTTTCGATTAAAAAACACAAAGCACTCAATTTTACTTTGATTAAAAACAATATCAAAGTTATAGAAGGATTATTGTGCACATTTTGATGAATCGACACAGGCACCCAAAGGTCTCAAAGTCTTCTTGAATGTCATTTCTGGCGATGCATGATAGGAAACAACAGTTTATGTTTGAGTAGATATGACAATACTGACCAATATACTCTCCCATCAGAAGGGATGATGAAGAACTTCTGGTAATGGATTTCTGGCTTGGAGGCGGCTCATATTTTACATCATACTCTTGCAGTGGATTGTCATACATGTCATTATCCTGCGGACAACATGCATTATACTTATTGTTTGATAAAAGTGAGTCCGAAGAAATAAATGGAGATGCTGTATCCACCCAGCCCAACCTACATAATCAGGTTCAGACATAATTTCAGCTTCTTCATCTGTAAAAACAACAACGTAAGTGTGAGATATTTCAAGGAAGAGTGTTTAAGATATTGAAGGGCACTTCAAATGCTGTCAACATGGACACATATTGCATAGTTTTGGATAGTTCTGATATGATGTCGACAAGCAAAATTCTCCACAAAATAGACACAGTAATGAATCTTGTTGAGGCTTGTTTTCGAACGAGTTTCAGCACTTTTTGGAACGCCCACTTTTAGCTCCAAAATGTCGGCAGGCCTTTATCAGCCACTGACGTCACCTACAGAAGACTGGAAGCAATTTCATATTTGTGTTTTGGTAATATCTTCATTCCAAATCATGATATTTTCACACAGACTTTGAAGGAATGATCAAATATGTCTGCCAGATGTATTGTTGCAGGTTGTAGCAATACACCTAAAGAAATAGTCAACTTGCATACATTTCAAAATGATGGGAAAACGAAGGCAGTATGGAACTCTCCAGTCAAATTGACTCGCGCAAAATGGGACGGACCAGGCGAGATGAGTGTAATTTGCAGCGATCATTCTAATGATTCTGACTTGAAAGAAGAAAGATTTTGGACAAAGATTGGATGTAAAACAATTCTGCGGAAAAAATTGAGAACGAAATGCAGACCCGGTGATCAAAAACAAGAGAAAAAGAAGGTAAGCCACTGGTGTTTTATTTTTGCGTCCTCTTCTACTGATGTACTCCTCAAGATGTTTGAGGGAATGCTGAAAGAGCATGAGGAAACACAGGCTATGGTGTCTACTGACGAGGAAATGGAAGAGCAGGAAAGTCCGGAAATATTTATTTTTTGGTCATAACGTTAATCATATCAGTTTTGAAGTAATCATGGGCCAGGGCGACAAAACATGCAATTAAGTGATCAAAATAAAAGTTTACACTCCTTTATTCACACTGTCTATACGGGGAATTGGGCTCTAGTTCTGTATATGACGTCACAGCAGGAGGGGGCAGCATAGTGAGTCATTCCAAGTACAGTTAGTTATCTACCGATTACTCAAAAACTAATTTATACAATGGGAAATGAAGGCCAGATAAAAAAATTTCATTTGTTTCATTAAAAAATACATAAAGCTAACTTTTTAGGGAAAGTTTGGTCATCAGGAAGTTTAAGTGTGCCACATTGTTTCTGCTCTGTCTCAGCTTTCCACTCCATCATTTCCCAAGAAACAGATCCTACCTAAGTAATCTCTCACAGGCACTTCTGGAACTGGTTTGTTTTTCACTCTGCAAGAGAAAGAAAATATGATGACAATAAAGAAATAGTGCAGTGTTTTACACACCATTTATTCATTTAATTATTATTATTAGAGTCTAGTATTAGGGGTAACAGTTTAAACACGGAGCTGCAGACTCCTCTATACACACATCAAGAGTACCATGGCAGCTGTTGGACAATGTCGCCCAAACGTGTCCAAGGCTTTTCACACTAGTTCAGTGGTTCTTAACCTGGGTTCGGTGAGTCTGGCTCAGGGGTTCGGCGGAGGTCAAAACACACCCGACTCATCGTGTAAATAAAATCTTCTCCCTATCGGGGTATTATGGATACAGCAACAGCAGAAGTCACACTGATTTGCAGGTGTGTAATTTGTTGTGAGTTTATGCACTGTGTTGGTTTTGTTCTTTGAACAAGGTGATGTTCATGCACGGTTCATTTTGTGCACCAGTAAAAAAACATGCTAACACTTTAGTATGGGGAACATATTCACCATTAATTAGTTGCTTATTAACATGCAAATTAGTAACATATTGGCTCTTAACTACTCATTATTAAGTACTTATTAATGCCTTATTTGGCATGGCCTTAACCCTAACCCTCTAACCCTGGCCCTAACCCTCTAACCCTAACCCTAACCAAATAACTCTAAATGAAGTCTTTGTTACTTAGAATATGTTCCCCTAGTGTCCAAAAAACTCTAAATTAAGTCTTTGTTACTTAGAATATGTTCCCCATACTAAAGTGTTACCAAAAACATATAACTTTGTCTTGAATTAAAATATTTTTGTCTTTGTCTTGAATTAAAATATTTTTCACTAAAGAAGGGTTCGGTGAATGCGCATATGAAACTCGTGGGGTTCGGTACCTCCAACAAGGTTAAAAACCACTGCACTAGTTGGACATACTCGGAAAACTTTACCAGGGAAGTCTCCCTGTAGAAAGCATCTATGGTAAATCTCAAAACCATTTGACCGTCACCTTGCTGTTGTATTGTTCAAAAAAAATATATTCAGAATATATATTTTTGGTTGCCTAGAATCTTGGTCCTGTATTTTATTCTGATTTGAGACCTGATCAACTATCCATCCATCCATCCATTTCCTTCCGCTTATTCCCTTCGGGGTCGCGGGGGCGCTGGAGCCTATCTAAGCTACAATCGGGCGGAAGGCGGGGTACACCCTGGACAAGTCGCCACCTCATCGCAAACCTGATCAACTAATTGAAGGAAAATATCACAAGATCATCCAAAGAAGTATCAGTAACGGTGATACTGGCCATTTATTTGCTTTAGCATCGGCTCAAAACTGAAATTTGTATCATCTGACCACATGACTACGGACCCTGCAAAAAATGTCTCTGTTTTAATTTTCCCACATTTTTTAACTATACACTGAGCGAGATGAACTCTTCCACCGGGAACCATGGCCTCGAATTCTGCCCAAGGTTGCTTCACGACCAAGCTGCAAACATCCCACTAAAAAGGGCAACAGCTCAATGAAGACCTCAGAAGTATATTTACCCTATTTGACCAAATATAAGACAACAGTGAATATAGGACGAAACCTCTTTTTCCAGACCCTGGGGAAATAGAGTTAAAATGTTTTCAGTAACGTTATAAAAACAAGTGCTAGACTGCAAAAGAAAAGCACATAATACATTTTAGTGATGTTCCATTGATCACCATTATCTTCAATGAGCTTGTTGTTTGCTAACTTGCCCAACAATTTAGGACACTTTTTTTGACCTAGTATCTGTGTTACAGCTGCATGAGTGAGTGACAGGAAGAAAAGCTCTGGTTCGCTCTTGACGTACATTTGGGCCGATACAGCCATTTGGAAAAAGCAGAGATGAGACCTCAGAGCCACCAAAGCTTGATTTCATTTTCAGAGACTGTGTATGAAGATAATAAACAGAACTAGTGATAGGGGGTCAGGGCAACCTCGGAGTCCAATTTGAGCACATTCTGACACTGATTGTCCAAGAACTAATGATGCGTTCCATTAACCTGGGAAGTTGGAAGTCAAAACTTGGAATGACGTCACTGCCGAGTGACTGCACGCGCAATCCAGTTACGGGGTCGAAAAACAACATGGCCGCATCCGCAAACGCTATTCTTGCGCTTGCATTATCTGAATATAAACGACTTCTGGAAAAATATGCGGTCATTCTGCAACCTTCAGAACACATACACTATGTAAAACCTATAGAACACATGACAAAAAACATAATTTACTCTACAGTAACATTACCATATATAAATGTCCAACAATACATAGTATATGGCTGATTTACTGCGGCACAAAATAGACATAAATGGTATCACAGAGGGGTTAGTGCGTCTGCCTCACAATACGAAGGTCCTGGGTTTGATTCTGCGCTCGGGATCTTTTTGTGTGGAGTTTGCATGTTCTCCCCGTGACTGCGTGGGTTCCCTCCGGGTACTCCGGTTTCTTCCCACCTCCAAAGACATGCACCTGGGGATAGGTTGATTGGCAACACTAAATTGGCCTTAGTGTGTGAATGTGAGTGTGAATGTCGTCTGTCTATCTGTGTTGGCCCTGCGATGAGGTGGCGACTTGTCCAGGGTGTACCCCGCCTTCCGTCTGATTGTAGCTGAGATAGGCTCCAGCACCCCCCGCGACCCCAAAAGGGATAAGCGGTAGGAAATGGATGGATGGATGGGTATCATAGGAAGCTTCTATTTTTGTTTACACTCAGAGCAGCTATCTTTGAAGCCAACTTGGGGGTGGTGAGGACTCTTCGACTTTAAGAGTAGGAAATCCGACCTCGTGGGGCGTTTCCACTAGAAATTTCAGACTTCGAACTCGGAAATTATAACTTTCTATTACAAATATAGAACGCAACATTAGTACTTCTGGAACACCCCACATAAAACACTGTGAGACACAAGGCTGGATGGCTTTTCTAAGACCACAAATCACAAACCTCCAAAACCCTCCAGTGTTCCACGACCAGCATTAAAGTCATAAGACAACCTCATCCACACCTGACTTCCTGCCACTGATTATATTTTTAAAGTGATTTTTTTCAATTGTGTTTAACTAACAGTCACTAACATGTAAAACAAGCCTTCTATGTTATCAGGAGAAAGGAAAGGAAAGTGAAACCTAAACCACCTGTGTGAGATATTTTTGTTTCTCTTATAGCAGTTGTGAATGTGGAACCAACAATTTCTATCAGTATGCAACACAAATTCAATTTATTCATGTTAGCGAGTTACCAAAACTCATTCAACACATACATATGTGTTTTTGACTGCCAAAGCTTGAATGTACCTTTTTAATTTATTCAGGAAACTGCTATCATTTTTCTGAATGTCCTGAACGATATTCTGAAGCTGCCTGAAACAAAGACAAGTGAGAATATATAATCAAATAAATTGTTAAATGTTCAGTTCTAGAATGGTAACTGCAGTGTTAAACTGTATTATAACTGACTGTTTAATATCTATCTTTAGGTCCAAATAAGAGTAAAACAACATCTCTGGTCATCATTCCTGTGACACAAAAACGATTCATAGATCTTACCGAATCTTTGCAGAAGCACAAGTCGTGAGTTTACTGAAAGCTTCCATCATTGTACTCAGATCCAAGTGTTACTCTTAACATGCAGTACTTTCAATCCATATACAGTAAGCCAAGTCCTTCTCAACAAGTGAGGGCTTCATTGTTTGTGACTCCCCCCACACAAAAAGAATCACATCTCTTTTCTAGTTCTGTCACTCCCACTCCCCCACTAACACATAACACATGCAGGTGTTGATCATTTTTGTGCTGGAACTGTGTTGCCTTTTAAGCTTTTCATGCACATTTACTAGCACCATATTGTATTGTACACAGTATGTTGGAGCATGTCTAAGGAGCTTTGATTCAATGCCCTGAAAACACTGTGTGACAAGGTCGTTGCAAGCTTGTGTTGGATCAAGCCTGCTCTATTAGGGCCCTATTGTATGAAGGGCCGTTAGGGACATTTTTTTAAATGTATTTTTTATTTAGCCTTTATTTAACCAGGTAAAATCCCAATGAGATCAAATATCTCTTTTCTAAGGGAGACCTGGCCAAGAGGGCAGCAGCAAGGTTACATTAAAAACAGTAAACAACACATAAAACATGAAATGTACAACATAAAGACTTGCTCACATAACACATGTGCATACAGACAAGGTAGACTGCAATCCTTTCACAGAAGCTTTAAACTTTAAACATTATTCAGAATTACGTCTTATATACACTACTGAAATGCTCTCACATAAACAACTGAAATGTTTTTCTCTCACGCACACTACTGAAACACTCTCATATACACTACTGAAACACTCTCACACACACTACTGAAACACTCTCATACACACTACTGAAACACTCTCATACACACTACTGAAACACTCTCATACAAACTACTGAAATGTTTTTCTCTCACACACACTATTGAAACACTCTCATACACACTACTGAAACACTCTCATAAACACTACTAAAATTTTTTTCTCTCACACACACTACTGAAACACTCTCATACACACTACTGAAATGTTTTTCTCTCACACACACTACTGAGACACTCTTATGCACACTACTGAAACACTCTCATGCACACTACTGAAACACTCTCATACACATTACTGATAAGATTTTCTCTCACACACTACTGAAACACTCTCATATGCACTACTGAAACACTCATACACACTACTGAATTACTTTTCTCTCACACACACTACTGAAACTGTCATACACATTACTGGAATGTTTTTCTCTCACACACACTACTGAAACACTCCCATAAACAGTAATGATTTTTTTCTATCTTCTACACTACTGAAACACTCTCATTCACACTACTGAAAACCTCTCTCTCTCTCACACACACACACACACGCACACACACACACACACACACACACACACACACACACACACACACACACACACACACACACATGGAATTATTTTTTAGTAGTATTAGTAAGATGAGAATCAGCACCTCCAAGTCCGAGTCCATGGTTCTTGCCCGGAAAAGGGTGGAGTGCCATCTCCGGGTTGCGGAGGAGACCCTGCCCCAAGTGGAGGAGTTCAAGTACCTCGGAGTCTTGTTCACGAGTGAGGGAAGAGTGGATCGTGAGATCGACAGGCGGAACGGTGCGGCGTCTTCAGTAATGCGGACGCTGTATCGATCCGTTGTGGTGAAGAAGGAGCTGAGCTGGAAGGCAAAGCTCTCAATTTACCGGTCGATCTACCTTCCCATCCTCACCTACGGTCATGAGCTTTGGGTTATGACCGAAAGGACAAGATCACGGGTACAAGCGACCGAAATGAGTTTCCTCCGCCGGGTGGCGGGGCTCTCCCTTAGAGATAGGATGAGAAGCTCTGCCATCGGGGGGAGCTCAAAGTAAAGCCGCTGCTCCTCCACATCGAGAGGAGCCAGATGAGGTGGTTCGGGCATCTGGTCAGGATGCCACCCGAACGCCTCCCTAGGGAGGTGTTTAGGGCACGTCCGACCGGTAGGAGGCTACGGGGAAGACCCAGGACACGTTGGGAAGACTATGTCTCCCGGCTGGCCTGGGAACGCCTCGGGATCCCCCGGGAAGAGCTGGACGAAGTGGCTGGGGAGAGGGAAGTCTGGGCTTCCCTGCTTAGGCTGCTGCCCCCGCGACCCGACCTCGGATAAGCGGAAGAAGATGGATGGATGGAGTATTAGTAAAAGTGATTTCACTAGTACGTATGAGAGCTTTTCACTAGTGCATGTGAGAGAAAAAATGTCATTAGTATGCGTGAAAGGATTTCACTTGTATGTGTGAGAGCTTTTCACGAGTGTGTGTGAGAAGATTTGCCTTCCGGTTCCGGTCATCAATAATGCATGCTCCTTTTCAACCAAGTTTTTTAATTTTTTTTCAGCCAAGTTGTTTCGGAACAAAATGTCTGCCTAACTGCTGACAAGTAGCCTAATTGAGGCAGCAGCTCTGCTTCATAATTTGATGGCCTCAGTGGAGAATATAAGAACACTTTCAATGCAACAACAGTCGGGCTGCAGCCGTCCGTTGCACCTGCAGGCCGCGACACCTAAACGGTCACACCTCGTTGCCTTTCTCCTCCCGGCAGCCAAGCAATATGGCGCTGCCTTTTACAGCTCTGGAGCATTCGTTCCGGAGCGAGTGTGCACCGCAGCGTTATCAAGCGCAACGTTTCAGCTCATGGACATCGAGAAAGAGGAGGAAAAGGTAAATAGAAATTATTCATTTCTAAATTATTGTTATATCCCACGAAATATAATGCAACATGGCATTGTAGTGAGCTAAGCAGTTAGCCGTGTGTGCCTCTACTACAAACAAGCTAGCAACTATTGATTCCGCGGGTCCTATAGAGTCTCACATCTATTGCAAACTTGCCGTTTGTCTTGCAGGGAGCCCAAAAAGTACACTGTCAAATCAGCTAGTAATGTTTGCAGCTTTGTTGCTATGGTAACATGTAGGCTGACCATATTCTGAAATCCCAAAAAGATGACACATATATGCGTGCCAAGACGGGCAGCACGCCAAGGCCGGGACTAGGTGAAAATTTGCCAATGATACTCGAACTTGCTTTATAAATAATATATTTATTTAAATAAAGCATTTTTTCTCCTCTGTTGACAGTATAACAAAATAAGTCACACTTATATTCTGTAACATTCACAGTTTTAGAAAAAGCACAGAGGTAGCAATATTCAAAATAACCTCTTGTATATAATATAAACATAAATAATGCCTCAAAACAGGTTAATTATATTTAAACAAAAAACAGGTGACAGCCCATTCTTTAAAATGTATCTTCTCAGTCTAGTGGACCATTCTAATGTAAAAAATATAAATAATGCCTCAAAACATTTGAAACAAAAACAGAGGTTCTCAGAGAATACACCATAGGTGAAGAGTATTTCACACATCAGTTAAAACAACAAAAACAAAGGTAGCATCACAGTTTCATATCATTTTACTTTAAAGGAGTAGAAAGAAGTAAAGCTTATTTAATCCTACCCCTTTCCCACTTCTTCTTTTTTTTTCTTTTTTCATTTTATTTTTATTGACATCCAGCATCAGACATTCCTATCCATTACATCATATTCACATACATCTTATATCTGTTGTCTGCCCTATATGTTCAAATGTTTTTTGTTTATATCCCAACCATACCAGCCACCACCCCCCGAAAAGAAAGTAACAGCAAAAAAAACAACAACAAAGTAATATCTACAAATACAACAATTAAATAAACAAAAAATAAATGATAATACCTTAATAATAATAATAATTAGAAATAAAATAATTAAAAAAATATATATAAACAGATGCTTATATATATATATTTATATATACACACATACATATATATGTACACACACATACACATATACATACATACATACCTGTACACGTATAGGGGGTAATCCTTTTTTTTTTTGAACAGTACAATCACTAATTCGAAAAATTAAAGTCAGGTTTATGGGGCGTGACATAATTGACCCATTTTTCCCAGTATGAAGTACATTTTTCCAATTTATAGTTAATAAAGGCAGTTATCTTCTCCATTTGATATATGTCCATTGTGATTTCCATCCATTGCTTCAAAGTCGGGCTCTCCTGGGATATCCATTTCCTAGTAATGGTCTTTTTCAAGCCACCAGTAGGATATTCCTTAAGTGTTTATCTTTCTCCAGCCAGTCCTGAGGTACATGTCCAAAAAACAAAGTTTTACTTTCAAGGGGTATTTCACGTTGGAAAATATCCTGTAGAGCTTGGTGTATCTCTTTCCAATAGTCCTTTATGGTGGAGCAGTCCCAGAAAACATGATGGTGGTTTGCATTTGAATTCCCACAATTTCTCCAACAGGCAGGGGAGTTGTTATCATAGTGAGACTTCTGAGAAGGTGTAATAAAAAATCTGATCAAACTTTTCCAGCCAAACTCCCTCCACTTGGGTGAGCTGGTACAAGTCCATTGATATTTCCATATTATTGTCCATTCTTCCTCAGATATATTTATCCCTCCTTCCTTCTCCCATTTTGTTTTAATATATGAAGTTGAATATGATTTCATATTCAACAGACCCTTATACAAGCATGAAACACTTCTATCAATAGTTTCTGAATTGTAGGCTTTTGTAAACAGTTCAATCAAACATATACTTGTCTTTGTGACACTTTTCACCTTCATATTAACAAAATGTCACAACTGCAAATATCGATAGAAGTCTTGGTTTTCTAATATATATGTCCTTTTAATAGTTTCAAAACTAAGCATTTTTTCATCTTTCATTACACTACATAAAGCTGTTATACCCTTAGATATCCAGTCCTTAAATCTCGAGTCTAATTTATTAGGTGTAAACTCTGTGTCATAGGCACACCATTTAAGAACTGCAATATCACTCTCGAGTTTGTATTCCTTTATAATCATTTTCCACACTTTAAGGGTCCATTTCACCCATTGGGTTATCAATGTTATTTATGTGGGTCTGTAAATTGCTATCGGCCAGGATTGCTTGTATGGGGATGGAGGGCATTTCTTCTTCAATAATTTTCCATTGAGCAGTATATGACGGGTTGCACCAGCATATCACTGCTCTCATCTGGGCTGCAAAATAATTATATCGGAGGCAAGGTAAACCCCATCCTCCCTTTTGTTTGACCAATTGTAAAGTTTTGAGACGAACTCTTGGCCTTTTACTTTGCCATATATACTGTAGCGTCCAGAAGAAGTGCACACCAAGTCTGACGCTCTTTTTTAACTTTTATTGAGCAACCTATAATAACACAGCTCAACTTATCTTGTTCCTTCCACACACACGTCTATCCTCCTCCTCATTTCCGCAACAACAACCTTCCTCCTTCTTCGCCAATCATCTTACAGGCGTGCTACGTTCACAACAATGGGAATTCTAAATCTCACTCACTCAAGAACACAACATCAACTTCAGCAGGTCGTTACAATACCTTGATAGCATTTTGTCCCATTCATTGAATTGGTTTTGGTTAATCTCTATTGGCAGGGTTTGAAATAGGTACATCAGTCTTGGCAGTACATTCATTTTAATGGAACCAATTCTAGAACTAAGGCTAAAAAAAGGAATTAAGTTCCATCTTGCTATGTCATCTTTTATTTTTTTATGTATGGGTAAGATAATTGTATTCTGATAATTTTGTTAGATCTTTTGACAAATTAATGCCAAGGTATTTAAAAGACTCTGTTTGCCATATCAAAGGGTAACTACTTCTGATTTCCCCTGGTGGGTTATAATTATATGAGAGTAGATGGGTTTTACCTATATTGATTTTATATCCTGATAGTTGACCATACAGTTCAAATGATTGCATTAATTTAGGGAGCGAGTATGTTGGGTGTCCGAGGTAGACCAAAATGTCATCCGCATAGCAGGCCAGTTTATACTCTCTTCCTTTAATCATGATTCCCTTAATATCTTCATTTTGTCTGATAGACTGAGCTAATGGCTCCAGATATAATGCAAAGAGTAATGGCGACCATGCACATCCCTGTCTAGAGCCCCTTTCTAGGGTAAAACTGTTTGATAAATATCCATTGACTTTAATCCTAGCAGTAGGATTGTTATATAGTGCCTGTATAGTTTTAATGATTGTATCCTGAAAGCCGAATTTATGTAGAACTCTGTAAAGAAAATTCCAATTAACCGAATCAAAAGCCTTTTCAGCATCCACACTTACAACAATTGCTTCGATGTTTTTCCTTTGTATATGATCCATAATATGTAGTGTCTTTCTTATATTGTCTTGTGTTTGGCGTTGATGTATAAAACTTGTTTGATCATTATGTATCAATATAGGTACGAAATTTTCTAATCGTTTGGCCATAATGGAAGTAAATAATTTATAATCTACATTGAGAACCGATATTGGCCTGTAAGATCCACATTCCATTATATCCTTGCCTTCTTTTGGTATAGCTGAGATAATTGCCTCTCTCCAACTAAGTGGCGTTTGTGCCTTTTTTAAGACCCAATTAAATGTGGGGAGTAAAACAGGTATCAATTCTTTTTTAAATTCCTTACACCACTCTGCCGTGTAACCGTCTGATCCTGGCGATTTACTTAATTTAAGCCTATTAATTGCAACTTTTAATTCATTTTCAGTTATATCTGCAGCAATTGTTTGGTTTTGTTTTTCATCTAAAATAGGTAAATCCAGGGAGTTCAGGAAGCTGTCAATTTGGGTTATGCTCCTACTAGAGACCTCAGAGTATAAAGTTTTATAAAAATGTTTGAAGGCTTCCTGAATTTCGTTTGGTTTAGTTTTTATCTCTTTTGTTCTTGGATCTCTGATTTTATGAATTGTGTTTTCTGCTCTCTTTTTTTTTAGTTTCCAGGCCAATATTTTCATAGACTTAGAGCCACTTTCATAGTTTTTCTGTTTCAAGAACATTAGATTTTTTTTTATTTCCTGTGTGGCCAAACTGTTAATTTCATTTCTAGTATTTCTTATTTCCCTTAATGTATCCTGTCCCTTTCCCACTTCTTAGCGTTTACAAATATATACATCATTTACTGACCTTTTTATAATAAAATATCTGTGAATTAGTATATACAACAGTTTTGTAATATGTAATTAATTAATTCAGTCATTATTAATATACTGAGATGAAGAATATCTTATTTTCAATAAGGTTGAAAGTATTTCTCATAATTCTTCTTCTTTGTACTTTGTAAGCACTATTCATTTGAACAACCTCTTAAACTGGATCATATCAGTACAATGTTGAACTTCTTTACTTAATCCATTCCATCATTTAATTCCACATCATTTTAGCTGTTTGCAATTTTACCAAATCATCAAACTTTAATATTTTTGACTCAATAAATAAAGTGTTTGTATGTTCTCTATATCCAACATTATGTATCAGTCTAATTTATCTTTTTTGTAACACGGTTAACGAATATAGCGCAGATTTGTAGTTATTTCCCCACATTTCTGCACAATAACTCAGATATGGTAATACTATAGTAGCGAGCAGTAGAGAATGTGAAGTGATTTGTTAAACCAAATATTGTGTGTTTTTTTCCATATACAACAACCTATCTGGACTCGATAAGAGAATCGATAAGGAATCGGTTCGATAAGAAGATTCGATAATAGGCTCAAACTCGATCATTTCTTATCAAACATCATCCCCACTCAGGACCTTCGTATTGTGAGGCACATGCACTAATACTATGTAAATAACATAACTGCTGTGCACAATAACCAACATCAAAGTGCAGTAGCCTAGTTGGCCCAGACATTCATCAAGCACCACCACAATGACCAACATTAAAGTGCAGTAGCGCAGTAGGCCCAAGCATTCATCAAGCACCACCATCATGACCAATGTTAAAGTACAGCAGCGTAGTAGGCTTTAATGGCCATCTTTCAACAAATAAAACATTTATTTAACTTAATAAGATATGCAGTACTAGAGAAATATAAATAACACAAACATGGCTACTACACACTGCATATTATTGCTGTGATGAGATGAATCCTTCATTGGCATTTGAAGCTAAGTCAAGTACAAAAGTAAAACTTAGTGATCATACATTAAAAGTATGTATGCTCCCATTTTTGTTTTTTTGCTCAATTTTATGTATAGCTCAGCATAAAGGAATGTATGTTTGTTTCATATTCCATTTTTACATGACATTTGTGTCACTCAGAAACACCAGTCTTATTTCAATGTGGATTGACACCTCAGCTGACAAATGATGAGCTTTCTTCCCCGTCCACACCCTACGATAGCTGATGACTCTGTGTTAAAGGGAAGGACAGAATATTCATGGTAGATTTATGGCTCAGAGAGAAATTACGAAAACATAGGTGTTCAGGGGGCTTGAAGTGATAAAATAATATCCATCCATCCATTTTCTACCGCTTATTCCCTTCGGGGTCGCGGGGGGCGCTGGAGCCTATCTCAGCTACAATCAGGCGGAAGGCGTAGTACACCCTGGACAAGTCGCCACCTCATCACAGGGCCAACACAGAAAGACAACATTCACACTCACATTCACATACTGTGATTCAGTATTGTGTTTCAGTAGTGTGTGTGAGAGAAAAACATTTCAGTAGTGTGTATGAGAGTGTTTCAGTAGTGTGTATGAGAGCGTTTCAGTAGTGTGTGTGAAAGAAAAACATTTCAGTAGTGTGCATGAGTGTTTCAGTAGTGTGTGTGAGAGAAAAGCATTTCAGTTGTGTGTATGAGAGTGTTTCAGTAGTGTGTATGAGAGCGTTTCAGTAGTGTGTGTGAATGAAAAACATTTCAGTAGTGTGCATGAGTGTTTCAGTAGTGTGTGTGAGAGAAAAACATTTCAGTTGTGTGAATGAGAGTGTTTCAGTAGTGCCTGTGAGAGAAAAACATTTCAGTTATTTATGTGACAGCATTTCAAATATGGCTCCTGGTATTGTCTATTAAAAGCTTTCTTTTTGTTGGAAGTCATAGGCTCTCTTCACTGTGCCTTTTCCTCTTCACAAAGAAACTTTCCAAAGACGTCTGTTTTTTACTCATTTTGCGAGCTGGGTAAAATTTTGGCGCTCAAGTGACCAAGACATAACCGAGAGAATCCGGTCATTTTTCAAAATAAAAAATACTTTTCAAAATAAAAGATTGTTCGAGCTCAGATAAAAAATAAAACGGAAATAACTTATTATTTATTGTGCGGCCCGGTACCAATAGATCCACGGACCGGTACCGGGCCGCGACCCGGTGTTTGGGGACCACTAGTTTCGCTGACTATTTATATGTGTGTGTGGCATTGCATTAGTGTTTTACAAGAATACATAAATACAAACAGAATAATGCCACGTACACCATCTGATGTGTGGAGACATTTCACCCCAACTGGCGGAAAACTGCGTACATTTGCAAATACTGTGCAAAGAGCTATGTCAAAAATGCCACAAAGATGCAGCAGCATATAGACAAGTGCCCAATAATATATAATTATTGTACTTCCCCATTAATTCCCATATATTCCCATTAATTCCCATGGACGGTGTCCAACTTTGAATAATCAAAAAATTGTCAATATTTCCAAACTTCCCGAACTTAACATCCCGGGGTAAATTTCCGGAAAGTTTCCGGAAATTTACCGGAAACTTTCCACCCCTTTGGAACCCTAATCGTACTAGACAGCTTACAATGTAGCTAATGAGATTACTCTGCCTGTGTTTAACCTATAAGGCCCTCTAAAAACATCCAAAAACCGCCAACAATACTCATGTCCTGGCCGGAATATTAACCAAGTATTAGCAACATTGTTATTATAAGAGCGATCGCAGAGGAACTATTTTTAGTCACCCGGTGCTTTGATTACAAAGGGTACATATCGACTGCATGTATTGACATGCATGTGTTAGTAAAAATTAATACAAGATCATAAATCATGCCTCACACTTGTATAGCAGAAGGTTGTAGCCATAAGCTGAGAAGTTAGTCAACTATAAAATTCAACTTAGACCCAAAGATACTGCTAGGAAAACGTGACAAGATGTTCGTATGCTACCAGCAATTTTTACCTTCGGAGTGAGGATTAAGATGAATTCATCATCTAAACGGGGAGCACAAATCTTGTGATGAAAGATATAAACATCCCATCAGTCGGCATCCCAGTGACAGCGGACATTGTACAGTAAGTGATTGTTTATTAAGTTGGTATTTTGTGTTTCTTGTTTAGCATTCAGCACAAGTGCTACATTTAGTGTTTCACTATAGTTAGATCTGCTGATCACTCAGCTTCATTATTCAGGCTCAAAAATAAAAGGTTCTGGATTGTCATTTGTCAAACCAAAGTAGTCGCCGTTGTCTTTCATGAAGTTTGTCATGATTAGTAGTAGTTGTTGTTTAAGAAAATAGTGAACATTGCAAAATGTCTGTGGAATCAATGTGCTCAAAAATAATAGTTCCAGCAATGCTTAAAATGACCAAAATACAATAAATATTACATTATGAATGTGCCTGTTACTACATTACATATATATTTACAGCATGTATATGAAATGTTGATGGATATTTTTAGATGTTTTTTTTAGAGGGCTTTATAAGCAGAATAGATTGTATCCCAATTACCTGCATTTTTAGCCACCTCTTGCTAGTGTTTTTTCTCTAATTAGAATGCACAGAAAAGAGAAACACATGTGTTCTTGTCTTACATCAGAATTGTGAACGGCAAAATACCTGAAAAAAGTACAGTTCCCCTTTTATGCACATGGGTGAATAGGGCCATTAAAGGGTGATTTTAATCAACATTTACACTTCCTCTTTACATTCCACACTTCCTTCTGGTCTGGATGATATGTATTGGATATGCTTTAGTGTAAATTTAGTGCCATTTTGATTACCTACTTTCTGCTTCTCTTTGCAAGATGTTAGTTTGTGGAGGCATTCCCAGATTGCAAATGAAACCACCTCCCACCCTTTCCAAAAGTGTATGTTTTTATCATTTGAAAATATATACTGTTTAGATATATATCTTGAAGTCATTAGCGCTATTTTTTTTCTAGAGAAGGTGGAAAATAAACTGCATAAACCGGTTTTCACCCGGTCACAACATTAGGTACACACTCTTGGATCAATTCAGAGCTGCATAAAAAAAGCTGCCTTAAAGCAGCATTTATGTCACTGCATGTTGCACGTTAACATGTCATATACCATAACCATATGAAAATAATACTTTATCCTACCTTCTCTTGTGTTTAAAAAAAGGTAGTAATGTTGCAATGCTGTCGCCTTTTTCTCATAAAATTTGGCCCAAATGTCATGGACAAATAAACCTGACAACATTTATTTTATTTTTATTTTTTTTATAGTCATTAAGCAGGCAGGGGGGCATGAAACGAGAAGAAATATACAGAAGCTCCAGCGGATATATACGAAGTATTATTTTTTATTATATTTCCAAATGAAAAAAATGAACACTGTTTAAATAAAAACACCAGAAGACAACAAAAAACGCGTCAATTTAATTTGTTATAAATCAGTCTATAAAGTAATCCAGCAACTACACAATTATAAAATTATCTTGCTGAATAGACGATATGTCTAAAATGTTTTGAATAATGTGGTCAAAATTATGTAATCAGAAAAGATCATTTGAGGGGGGGGGGGGGGGGGGGGGGGGTAAAGGGGGGTGTGAATATATTTTGAAGTATTTCTTATATACAGTATATATATATATATATATATATATATATATATATATATATATATATATATATATATATATATATATATATATATATATATATATATATATATATATATATATATATATATATATATATATGTATAACCCGTTCATGAATGAGTATATCCGTTCGGCCACCGTGTTCAATGGAGAAGTCTGATCTACAAAAAATTTGCAGGCAGCATACCCCTTCCCCTTCGAGCTGTCCTGGATGAACTGAAATTATTTTTTTCCAATCATTTTGGAACTTGCAAGTGTACTTCTTCTTCTTACTCGTCGTCGCCATGTCTCTTCTTCGTTCTTCTGCTTCATCTCTGTTATGTTTTTGGACATTACTACTTGCCGTAGTTTTGAAGCAATGCATGATGGGAATCCGGCTGTTGTGTGTCAGTGTATTAACGTGCCAGCTGGAATAAACACACGCTGAGAAAAAGCTCCGTGCCTGCCTACATTATGGGTTTTAGATAAACCTACGGATAACAGAGACATATATAATAGTCTCCTTTTCAGGTGAGAGAGGACGCTAAAGGCAGTGCCTTTAAGGCACGCCCCCAATATTGTTGTCTGGGTGGAAATTGGGAGAAATTCGGGAGAATGGTTGCCCCGGGAGATTTTCGGGAGGGGCACTGAAATTCGGTAGTCTCCAGGGAAAATCGGGAGGGTTGACAAGTATGCTGGGAACGTCTAACAGAGTCTCCTGTCAGAGACTCTGAGTTTCAATTCCCACCTCCAGATGAAATTTGAACATGTCATGAGGGAAGTGCTGGACATTGAGTCCGAGTGGACCATGTTCTGCACCTCTATTGTCGAGGCGGATGATTGGAGCTGTGGCCGCAAGGTAGTTGGTGCCTGTCGTGGCTGTAATCCTAGAACCCATTGGTGGACTCCGGCGGTGAGGGATACCGTCAAGCTGAAGAAAGAGTCCTATCGAGTTCTTTTAGCTCATAGGACTCCGGAGGCAGTGGACAGGTACCGACCGGCCAAGCGGTGTGCGGCTTCAGCGGTCGCGGAGGCAAAAACTCGGACATGGGAGCAGTTCGGGGAAGCCATGGAAAGCGATTCTGGACCACCATCCGTCGCATCAGGAAGGGGAAGCAGTGCACTGTCAACACCGTGTATGCGGATATTGTGGATCAATCGAGGGAATACTTCGAAGACCTCCTCAATCCCACCAAAACGTCTTCCTGTTAGGAAGCAGTGTCTGGGGAATCTGTGGTGGGCTCTCCTATTTCTGGGGCTGAGGTTGCTGAGGTAGTTAAAAAGCTCCTCGGTGGCAAGGCCCCGGGGGTGGATGAGATCCGCCCGGAGTTCTTAAAGGCTCTGGATGCTGTTGGGCTGACTTGGTTGACAAGACTCTGCAGCATCGCGTGGACATCGGGGGGCGGTACCTCTGGATTGGCAGACCGGGGTGGTGGTTCCGCTCTTTAAGAAGGCGAACCGGAGGGTGTGTTCCAACTATCGTGGGATGACACTCCTCAGCCTTCCCGGTAAGGTCTATTCAGGTGTACTGGAGAGGAGGCTACGCCGGATAATTGAACCTTGGACTCAGGAGGAACAGTGCGGTTTTCGTCCTGGTCGTGGAACTGTGGACCAGCTCTATACTCTCGGCAGGGTCCTTGAGGGTGCATGGGAGTTTGCCCAACCAGTCTACATGTTCTTTGTGGACATGGAGAAAGCATTCGACCGTGTCCCTCGGGAAGTCCTGTGGGGAGTGCGCAGAGAGTATGGGGATGTCTAATTGTGGCGGTCCGCTCCCTGTACGATCAGTGTCAGAGCTTGGTCCGCATTGCCGTCAGTAAGTCGGACACGTTTCCAGTGAGGGTTGGACTCCGCCAAGGCTGCCCTTTGTCACCGATTCTGTTCATAACTTTTATGGATATAATTTCTAGGCGCAGTCAGGGCGTTGAGGGGATCTGGTTTGGTGGCTGCAGGATTAGGTATCTGCTTTTTGCAGATGATGTGGTCCTGATGACTTCATCTGGCCAGGATCTTCATAGCAAAGACCTGGCTGTACCACACGTTTGATGCAAGGACAAATTTTGCACCAAAATTCATATTGTGGCTACAATAGGCCACCTGCGGGAAAATGATCCAGACGACAAAAGAGAGACTGAGACAATAATATGAACCTGACATAAAGAACTAGAGACTTGGGACAGGAGACTGAGTGGAGCACATTATAAGCAAGTTGGACAGACTGAGGCTATGTCTACACTAAGCCGGATAATCCCTTAAATGAATAATTATTTAGCCTAAGCCTCATTTCAGCCACACTAAATCACCGTTTAAGGTTGCCCTCCTCGGTCAATTTTTTACACGGGTAAGTGCGCCGTCTATTTCTTGAATCTCCGGCTCTTAGCTTTGTATGGACTCATTGATTGTTTACAAACTGAGTTCGGAGAGGAAGTGATGCCAGAAAGACCGCGCCCCACACAGGAAGTGACATGAGAAAGAATGCGCCTACAGCCAGCTTCGTAACAACCCGTTCGGGAACTCGGCGGCAACCACTAGAAAGATGGAGGCAAGTCATCCAGACATGCTCGTGTTTCTCCTTCTTGTACATTTCATTCCCAGTCTGGGCATGAAGGGGTGTGGTCGTCTCTGTTGTCTGCAGCTGGGACTGCCGCACGTTCTCCAAATTACGATTCCTTGGCTTTTAAATAACATACATTTAAGTTGTCGTTCTGTGTGTTTTTTTCAGTCATTTTTTCCATACCGAATATTCTTTTTATATTTTACTCTATGTAAAGCACCGTCGTCAACGTCTGTTGTGATTAAAATGTGCTAATAAATAAACCTGACTTGAAATTGGGAACATTCCTGAACCTGTTAGGGCCCCAGAAAAGGTACATTCAGTTACAACGCACCCCAAAAATTGTGCAGTTATTGATTGTTTAACAAATGCCAGCTAACTCAGCGTGTTAAAGAAACCCAATTCCAGAGGCAGCGGCGCAGCCAGGAATTTTGAGATCCATCAAAAACAAATCACATTGGGGCTGTACTCTGTATGATCCAACAGTGGCCTTTGAAATTGTCCTAAACCACTTGTCCGTTAATAAAGTTGACAAAATAATAGAATGGAACATGACAATATGTTACTGCATACGTCAGCAGACTAATTAGGGTCCTTTGTTTGCTTACTTACTACTAAAAGACAAGTTTTCTAGTATGTTCACTATGTTATTTAAGGACTTAACTGCAATAAGAAACATATGTTTGATGTACCCTAAGATTTTTTGTTAAAATAAAGTCAACAATGCAATTTTTTTGTGGTCCCCTTTATTTAGAAAAGTACCTAAAAGTACCAAAAAGTATCGAAATAATTTTAGTACCGGTACCGGTACCACACATTGTATCGTTATAACACTAGTGTCAGCCTTATTCCAAAATGCAATAAATCTATTTTGTATTTAACATTCTACACACAATACTCCATAATGACAATGTGAAAAGTTTAATTTGTTTTAAAGATTTATTAAAGATAAAAAAATAAAAAATTCCCATGTACATAAATATTCACAGCCTTTTCTCACTACTTTGTTGATGCACCTTTGGCAGGATGAAAACCCACACTTCCCATACAACCTGATGGAGATTGAGAGGTGCTGCAGCGAAGAATCGGCAAAACTGCCCAAAGATAGGTGTGCCAACTTGTGGCATCGTATTCAAAAAGCCTTAGGCTATTATTGCTTCCAAAGGTGCGTCAACAAATTATTGAGCAAATGCTGTGAGTATTTATGTACATGCGATTGTTTAGTTTTTTAAACAAAAAACAAATGTGCTCTCTGTCAGATTTTGTCAATCTTGAATGCCAAGATGCAGAGATGGCAGGCGTAGCGCAGGCAAACATGACTTTAAAGGCCTACTGAAATGATTTTTTTTTATTTAAACGGGGATTGCAGATCCATTCTATGTGTCATACTTGATCATTTCGCGATATTGCCATATTTTTGCTGAAAGGATTTAGTAGAGAACAACGACGATAAAGTTCGCAACTTTTGATCGCTGATAAAAAAAAGCCTTGCCTGTACCGGAAGTAGCGTGACGTCACAGGCTGAAGGGCTCCTCACATTTCCCCATTGTTTACAATGCAGCGAGAGCGATTCGGACCGAGAAAGCAACGATTACCCCATTAATTTGAGCGAGGATGAAAGATTCGTGGATGAGGAACGTGAGAGTGAAGGACTAGAGTGCAGTGCAGGATGTATCTTTTTTCGCTCTGACCGTAACTTAGGTACAAGGGTTCATTGGATTCCACACTTTCTCCTTTTTCTATTGTGGATCACGGATTTGTATTTTAAACCACCTCGGATACTATATCCTCTTGAAAATGAGAGTCGAGAACGCGAAATGGACATTCACAGTGACTTTTATCTCCACGACAATACATCGGCGAAGCTCTTTAGCTACGGAGCTAACGTGATAGCATCGTGCTTAAATGCAGATAGAAACAAAAGAAATAAACCCCTGACTGGAAGGATAGACAGAAAATCAACAATACTATTAAACCATGGACATGTAACTACACATGTAACTACACGGTTAATGCTTTCCAGCCTGTCGAAGCTTAAAAATGCTGTTGCTAACGACGCCATTGAAGCTAACTTAGCTACGGGACCTCGACAGACCTATGCTAAAAACATTAGCTATCCACCTAGGCCAGCCAGCCCTCATCTGCCCATCAACACCCGTGCTCACCTGCGTTCCAGCGATCGACGGAGCGATCATAGATGCGGTCGGCGGCCCGGAGTCGGCGGCTAGCGCGTCTGCTATCCATCTCAAAGTCCTCCTGGTTGTGTTGCTGTAGTCCGCCGCTAATACACCGATCCCACCTACAGCTTTCTTCTTTGCAGTCTTCATTGTTCATTAAACAAATTGCAATAGATTCACCAACACAGATGTCCAGAATACTGTGGAATTATGTGGTGAAAACAGAGCTTTGTGTATTGGATCCAATGGGGTCCGAATACTTCCGTTCACTCCGTGACGTCACGCGCAAACGTCATCATACCGAGACGTTTTCAACTGGAAGTTTCGCAGGAAATTTAAAATTGCACTTTATAAGTTAACCCGGCCGTATTGGCATGTGTTGCAATGTTAAGATTTCATCATTGATATATAAACTATCAGACTGCGTGGTCGGTAGTAGTGGGTTTCAGTAGGCCTTTAATGTCAAAAAGGAAATAGGAAAACAGGAAACAGGATAACAGGAAACAATCATCAAGCCTTGACTGGAGGGCGAGGCAGGCATAAATAGCAGCCAGCTGATTGACAACAGGAGTGGCCAGGCTGCAAATCAGCGGCAGGTCAGGGGAAATAGTGCTCAGGGAGACAAGCAGGAAAAGGAACTAAAATAAGAGCACTGACAGGAAATAAACATAAACCAAGGAAACACAATCAGATGTGAAAAAAACAAAACCTTTTCACATTATCATTATGGGGTATTGTCTACTGAATTTTCAGGACAAAAATTGATTTATTCCATTTTGTAATAAGGCTGTAACATAACAAAATGTGGACAAAGTGAAGCGCTGTAAATATTTTCAGGATGCACTGTAATTCCACAATATTTCAGGAAAAAAAAAAGGCTTTCTGTTTTGTTTTTGGTCTTTTTGTATGTTTTCCATTTTTTAAATACCGGCTCAGGCACCGGAATTGCTTTTAAAGTACCGATTTGGTACTAGTATTGGTTAAACAAAAAATGATAAACACTTCATGTGTATCAGACACTGACTTACTGGGGAGAGGAAGATAAGTGTGTGTTACTTACTGCTGATGAAGGGGACTGCACTTACTCATGTCGCCATCTGACAGCTTCTGTTCAAACAAAAGATATCAGTTGTCAACATGATGTGGATTATTATCTCAAGTCCAACAAGAACAAATATGTCAGCCTATTAACAGGCAGGAGATGGCAGCATTTCACTTTGTAAATCCTCAATGCTTTTTTTGTGTTTTGATCCTTAAACCAGATTGTTGAGGGAATTCAACACAACACAGCAGTCAACTATGTAAATATAGATTGAGTATTTTACATATCTGCATGACCCAACACCATCAAGTACACAAAAGAGAAATTGTGATTTTGACGCATGACTTCGGTGTGCTGAGGAAACACGCACACATTTGTTTGAAATGCCACAAGGAAACCAATTAATAATTTGAAAAAACTACAAAAAAAGCGTGATTTTTTTTGGCGTTTGAAAATGAAAGGAAAATTATTACCATAAAATATGCAACAAAACCAAATAAATTATGTATTCAAGTCTTCGTTCATAATTCATGAGTGCACATCATTCCTTGCTCCAACTCTCTCATTTAGTTTTTTAATGTGTTATAATTTGACGGTAAAAATAAAACATCAACACACACACACACACAGTCACACCCAAAGCATGGTTCATGCATTTCATATGAACAGTATTTCATGTGTTGAATTAAATACAGAAGAGCAAATATGTTCCACTTTAAAGAACAGGATATTACTGTCTGTCAATGTAAAGTCTACATCAGGAAAAAAGGAGCTAGAAAGGAGTCAGAACATAAGCAACATGGAGGCCCTTCATAGCACATCATTTCCTGAATTACATGGATTGCTTAATATAAAAAGCTTGAACCTTCCTTTCAAAATTAATGCACTTTGACCCCACACTTGATCATCACAGTGGAAAAAAGGCGTCAGTATAATATGAGACTTAGCCTTGTGACACCAAATCAAATATCAAATAATCCACTCCAGTGGATACGCGTGCAGTGTTCCTATGTTGAATTATTTATAGGCGAGTGTGTGCTTGATCAAACGAGACCCAAATTCTCCCCGAGCTGCAGCCTTCTTCTCTTTTGTATCACGCACATGAAGCTTTGTGTAAAGACACGCTCAAATCTTAATGACTACTCAGCTGTTAGAATGCTGGTCAGTCATAGAAGTCAACACATTTTTTTTTTTTTCATGGTCTGATTTCTTTCTCTGTATGACATGAAATGTGCCCTGAAATGTGGACTCGTCAGACCACAAAACACTTTTCCACTTTGCATCAGTCCATCTTAGATGAGCTTGGGCCAAGCAAAGCCGGCTGCGTTTCTGGGTGTTGTTGATGAATGGCTTTCGCTTTGCAGAGTAGAGTTTTAACTTGCTCTTACAGATGTAACGACGATGTTTTCTGAAGTGTTCCTGAGCCCATGTGGTGATATCCTTCACACACTGATGTCGCTTTTTGATGCAGTACCGCCTGAGGGATCGAAGGTCACAGGCATTCAATGTTGGTTTTCGGACTTTCCGCTTACATGCAGTGATTTCTCAAGATTCTCCGAACCTTTTGATGATATTACGGACCGTAGATGGTGAACTACCTGAATTCTTTGCAATAGCTCGTTGAGAAACGTTGTTCTTAAACTGTTAAACTGATTAAAGGCCTCACCTTTTCTCCTCCAAACATATTGCTGGGTATTGTGGCCAAACAGCTCAATTTTTGTTTCATCTGACCACAGAACTTTCCTCCAGAAGGTCTTATCATTGTCCATGTGGTGTCAGCTGAAACAAAAATTTAGCTGTTTGGCCACAATACCCAGCAATATGTTTGGAGGAGAAAAGGTAAGGCCTTTAATCCCAGGAACACCAATCCTACCGTCAAGCATGGTGGTGGTAGTATTATGCTCTGGGCCTGTTTTGCTGCCAATGGAACTGGTGCTTTACGGAGAGTAAATGGGACAATGAAAAAGGAAGATTACCTCCAAATTCTTCAGGACAACCTAAAATCATCAGCCCGGAGGTTGGGTCTTGGGCACAGTTGGGTGTTCCAACAGGACAATGACCCCAAACACACGTCCGAAGTATTAAAGGAATGGCTAAATCAGGCTAGAATGAAGGTTTTAGAATGGCCTTCCCAAAGTCCTAACTTAAACATGTGGACAATGCTGAAGAAACAAGTCCATGTCAGAAAACCAACACATTTAGCTGAACTGCACCAATTTTGCCAAGAGGAGTGGTCAAAAATTCAACCAGAAGCTTGCCAGAAGCTTGTGGATGGCTACCAAAAGCGCCTTATTGCAGTGAAACTTGCCAAGGGACATCTAACGAAACATTAACGCTGCTGTATGTATACTTTTGACCCAGCAGATTTGGTCACATTTTCGGTAGAACCATAATAAATTCATAAAAGAACCAAACTTCATGAATGTTTTTTTGTGACCAACAAGTATGTGCTCCAATCACTCTATCACAAAATAATAAGAGTTGTAGAAATGATTGGAAACTCAAGACAGCCATGACATTATGTTCTTTACAAGTGTATGTAAACTTTTGACTACAACTGTAGCTGCAGTCAACCAGCAGTACTGTGAGCGAGAGCAACAAACTATATTGAAATGGATCGTACTAAAGAAAAACATTTTCTGACCGTACCAAAACAAACTGGACCCTGTTCCAAATGCTCGCCATTTTGAAAAATAAGTAAAATTGGTGGAATTGATCTAATAAACGACATTTGAGTAACCTGCTGAACGTGTCCTGTATCTCGTTGGTCAGTTGGTCAAATGAGTCAGTTTATATACGGCGAAACATTTCGGAATGCTAAGTTGGTAAAAGCTAACAGACAAACCAACTTTGAGTGTGTGCAAAACCTCAGAATTTTACATCAGAAAGTGAAGACTCATCCTTTCAGAGGTAAGTCAACAGCACTTGTTATAATAATGTACAATATACCAACAATATATTCATTATTCCTACATTGTTGATACAAATTATGGTTACAGTGTAATAATTATTGTTACCTGTGGTAATGCCACTATGATACAACATCTGTATTATAATCCTTGAACAAAGTGAGAGTGAATAATGTGAATAATCACTGAATGGAGAACTGGGGGTGGGATTAAATAAGTTATCTTCTTCCCACTCCCTTTCAGGCAAAACTGGACAATAATGCACTATATTAATTTATATTATTATGTTTTGTCAACTTGTACATTTTTGTCATTGCCTGAAACAAAAAAATGAATGACTTGTCACTGTGTGGTGTCTCCTGGAGACATTTGTTTCAAACTAAATATATTTGAAGTGTGAAATACACCGTGTGTAGAGGCAGGGATTTGTTTCTCACTTGTCACCTGGGATAGTGGGTGTGGCTATGTGTGTGGGCGGAGTGTGTGTGGGGCTGATTGCTGAATATATAACACCTGCACCTCTCTGTGAATTGTTTGGCTTGTATGGAGAGAGTGAACCTGGGTGCCGTTACTTCTGTTGACCGCAAAGGGGTCGCAAAGAGGTCGCAAAGGGATCGCAAAGAGAACGCAAAAGGACAGCAAAAGGACCACAAAGGGACCACAAACCATCTGAATGTAATGTATTGTATTTTTACTCAAAGGGAAAATAAATCACCCTCAAAACAGCAGTAATGACTTCATGTTGCATCCTTGGACCCAGCGTGTCAGACAGAACCCTGCTTTCCACTCTCAGTGACTAATTACTTTCTGATTGTCACACTACATTGTCAACAGAAAAGGCTACAGATCCGACACTGACCTTCTGATATTTCGCTGGAATCGTGCACTTTGGACCACTCAACCCCTCAAGCAACTGAATGAAACGAAGGAGCGCAGCACAACCCATGGTATGTGACACTCAGTTCATTCATACTGTGAAGTATATTTGCCTGGACACAGTTGATGCTGGATACTGCTGCACATTGGATAGCTGTGGCTGTCATTTTGATGTCATTATTGCTTGGGATTGAATTAACCTGTGGAAAAGTGGATCACTTATTTGTGCACATTAAAGGAGTGATGTTGGATGTGGAAGTTTGATGCATTTATTGCTGATGGCCAAGCCTGAAATAAAGTGTGGATTTGGAAGCAACAGTGGATTCATGTATGGAGTCATATTTGTGCCAAAACAAAGCAGCAAAGTTGGATGTGGATTCATGATGCAAATGTGGATTGTGACATACGCTCTCTGAACTTTTGTGGTGCACATATTGCTGGATGTCAAGATGAGTGGATCAAAAGCTGGTTCAAATGCAAATTAAATTGATTTCAATGAAACTGTGAAAAGAAAAATCATTCTCACTGAAAAGGCCTTGGTGTGCAAAATGGAGAAGCTTCAAAAACAATGCCAAGCAAGAGTGAATAAAATGAAATGTATCATCATTGTTTTAAAGAAGCTTGTGGAGAATGATGAAAATGTTTCACAGGTGAAAACTCAACTGGAAATTTTGATGCAATTACATAAGGAAACAACTTCCCTGCATGAGTCATTGGTGGAAATAGTACCTGAGATGGAAAAGGATAAACAAAAAGTGTGGTTTGCAAGCATCAATAAATACAACAAAGGATTTATTGAGGATATGACACAGTGGCTTTCTGAAACTAAGAGACCAGTCTCAGGACATGCACCAAATGAAAATGTGGAGGAGAAGGCCACATGTGAAGTATTACATGATGACATTCAGCCAGAGGACAGCATCTCAAATGTTGGAAGCAACAATCATGGATCAAAAACTGGGACTTCAAGAACTTCAAACTCTTCTATTTCCTCTTCACGTGTCAAAGCAGAGGCTGCAATGGCTGCTCTTCTCGCTCGTCAAAAATTGCTCAAACAAAAGCAAGAGCTGGATCAGCAAGAGGAGGAAATAAGGAAAAGGAAAGAGAGATTTGAGCTTGAAGTGGAGATTGCAGCCGCTCAGGCTCTGATGGAGGTCCTAAGAGTCTCAGGAAGAAGTGTGAAAGGCACCAGATACAAAACATCAGATGGTATGGAATCTTATATGGCCAAAGAAGCACATGCTGCTCTTAATGCTGAGACTGATTCATTTGTGCCTGGTGGCCATGGAGTGTATGACAGTCAAAGTACATCTCAGTCTCATTTAACACAGCCGAATGAAAGGAAAGTTACTGTTGATGTTGGATCTCAAATAATCCAGCAAAGGATGCCTAGACTCCCAATGGCTACTAATGTGAACAGTAATGCTTCAGCTTCTCAATTTACAACAAATTCACATGTTCAGATGCCAGTCATTAATGACAATAACAATTTGCTATCCATAATGGCAAGGCAAAATGAAATTTCTGCTCTACTGGCGCGACAACAGAACATCTCTCATTTGCCAAGGAGAGAGACCCAGGTCTTTGATGGAAATCCTCTTCAATATCATGCCTTTATGAGATCTTTTGAGCACAATGTTGAAAAAAGGACAGGTGACGCTGGAGACTGCTTGCACTTCCTGGCACAATACACAAGAGGACAACCACATGAGCTTGTTCAAAGCTGTCAGCGAATGCCTCCAGACAGAGCATATCAAAGGGCTAAGGCTTTATTGGAAGAGCATTTTGGGAACGAACAAAAGATTGCTTCTGCTTATTTGGACAAAGCACTATCATGGCCTTTGGTTAAAGCAGAGGATGCAAAATCTCTTCAAGCATATGGTCTCTTCTTAAGAGGATGTTGTAATGCGATGGATGACATACAGTACATGTCTGAGCTTAACATGCCTGCGAACATGCTGATGGTGATCAAGAAGTTACCGTATAAGCTGAGAGACCAATGGAGGACGGTAGCTTGTGATATTCAAGAGACCCGTTCTCGAAGAGCTACTTTCCCTGACATTGTCAGTTTTATTGAACGTCAAGTTTAAATTGCAGCAGACCCTATATTTGGAAATATACAGGATACTCCAAAGACAATGCAAATCAAAAATGGCAGCAGAGATGGCTATCAGCGTCACACACGAAACCAAGGAAGTTTTGCTACTACAGTAACATCAGTTAATGGAAAGGCCCATGTGAAAAAGGTCGGAGCCCCACTGGACAAAAGGACCTGCTTGTACTGCAAGGGTGAACATGCGTTGGAGGTGTGCTCTCTATTGGTAGAAAGGGCACATAATGACAAGATCACTTTTTTAAAACAACATGGAGTTTGCTTTGCCTGTCTGTGCATAGGGCACATAAGTAAGGACTGCAGGAAGCGACTGTCATGTAAAACATGTGGAGCTAAACACCCTAGCATGCTTCATATTCATCCAAAGAACAAGGAGCAAGAGAAGGATCTAGCAGTTGCAGCAGGTACAAACACAGCGGTGGGCAGCTCTGTGGTTACAGTGCAAAGTAGTGGTCTCACTGGGGCCGGTGACCATGGCTGTAAGCTCTCTATTGTGCCAGTAAAGATCAAGTCCAAAAAGGGTCATCAAGTCGTGGAAACGTATGCCTTTCTGGACCAAGGCAGCTCTGGCTCCTTTTGTACATCAAGTCTGATGAGCAAGTTGAATGTTTCAGGAAGAGGAACTAAAATTCTCTTACGCACTTTGGGCCAAGACAAGATTGTAGGATGTTGCATTGTGTCAGATCTGGAGGTAGCCGGTCTGGAAAGTGATCTCTACTGTGACTTGCCAGATATGTTTACACAGAAGAAAATGCCTGTGTGCAGGAGCAACATACCACGGGAGCAGGATCTGGTCAGATGGCCATATTTGCGTGGAGTACACCTACCTGAAATTGATGCAGACATTGAACTGTTAATCGGCTTAAATGCACCAAGAGCTCTTGAACCAACAAAGGTGATTCCAAGCGAAGAAGGAGGGCCGTACGCTGTTCAGACCATGTTGGGATGGACTGTCAATGGGCCAATGTTTGGTGAAGCAGACTTGGAACAACCCAACATCACTGCTAACCGCATCTCTGTGGTGAAATTGGATGAACTGTGGAAGCAGCAGTTTCAACTCGACTTCCCTGAACGCAGCCATGGAGAGCAACTGGGTCCCTCAAGAGAAGATGGCCAGTTTATGGAAATGGTGAAAAGCTATGTTGAGCTGGTGGATGGTCACTACACCATTGGTTTGCCTTTAAAAAAGGGAATTTGAAAAGAAGGTTCCAAAGGGATGCCTTATTCCATGCGGACTACACCATGTTCATGCACAACATCATTATCTGCGGTTATGCTGAAAGAGTGCCTGTGGAAGATCTGGCATGTAACCATGGAAAAACTTGGTATATTCCACATCATGGTGTATACCATCCGCAAAAGAAAAAAATCAGAGTGGTGTTTGATTGTGCTGCGTCATTTAAAGGTACATCACTGAACACACAGCTGCTGCAGGGACCCGATCTCACAAGTTCATTGATCGGAGTCATAGCCAGATTCAGGAAAGAACCCATCGTTTTGATGGCAGATATTGAGGCCATGTATCACCAGGTGCGTGTGCCAGCTGAAGACTGTGACTTGCTGAGGTTTCTCTGGTGGCCAGGTGGGGATTTCTCGCAATCTATGGAGGAGTACAGGATGTGTGTGCATCTCATTGGGGCAACCTCATCACCAAGCTGTGCAAACTTTGCTCTGCGAAAGTGTGCGGAGGATAACAGCAACTCCTACAGTCAGCAGGTGTTGGACACCATCATGCACAGCTTTTATGTAGATGACTGTCTTGTTTCTGTGCCCTCTGAGTCTGAGGCTGTTGCTCTCTGTCACAATCTTCAAGCCATTTGTGCCAGAGGTGGCTTTCAGCTAAAGAAGTGGATAAGTAACAGTCGAAACGTGTTGGCTGCAATTCCTGAAGAGCAGAGGGCAGTGGATGTACAGGAGATGGATCTGGATCATGACACACTTCCTGTTGAGAGAGTTCTGGGAGTGCAGTGGTGTGTGCAATCTGATGCATTCAAGTTCAGGATTTCAATCCAAGATCGACCTTTGACCCGTAGAGAGATCTTATCTGTGGTCAGTTCCTTTTACGATCCACTTGGAGTGCTTGCGCCAGTGGTGCTGAAGGCCAAACTAATCCTGCAGGATCTGTGTAGGAGAGGCTTTGAGTGGGATGATCTTGTAGCTGAACCCATTGCACAGGAGTGGACAAATTGGATAAAGGAGCTCCATCTACTTGAGGATTTCAAGGTCAGAAGATGTTTCAAGCCTGTGGACTTTGGCACTGTAGCTTCTGCCCAATTGCATCATTTTTCAGATGCAAGTGAGGTGGGTTATGGAACAGCTACCTTCCTACTGTTGTGCAATGCCAATGGAAACCTGTGCAGCACCCTTGTCATGGGAAAGTCTAGGGTGGTTCCCTTAAAACCAATTACCATTCCCAGGCTGGAGCTAACAGCAGCGGTAATTGCATCACGTATGGAAACATTGTGGAGAAGGGAGCTGCAGATGCCATTGCTTGACTCTGTCTTTTGGACTGATAGCACCTCAGTGCCAAAGTACATCAAGAATGAGACCACCAGATTTAGAACATTTGTGGCTAACAGGGTCTCGGAGATCCTTAAAGCGTCTCATGCAGCTCAGTGGAGATATGTGAACACCTTGTCCAATCCAGCAGATATTGCTTCCAGGGGACTTGGAGTGAAGTCGTTCCTCAAGGATGAACAGTGGATGTGTGGCCCACAATTTCTGCTTCTATCAGAGGACCAGTGGCCTACAAACCCAGACTGCTCAGAAGAACCATCAGAGCAAGATGATCCTGAGGTCACAAGGAGCATTGCTGCTAATGCTATTTCAGCCGAAGAAAAAGTTGACTCTGTGTCTCAATTGATTGACCGTACTTCATCTTGGACCCGTCTGAAGAGAGTGATGGGTTGGGTCTTAAGATTCAAAATTAGACTCTTGAGTTTCTGGCAGAAGAGGAAGGAGGTCAAGGCGCTGCTGTCAAACTCAAAGACATGTGAGAGGGAGCAGAAGGATGTTCTGAGCAAGGAGCTGCAGAGTGTCAAGGACTCTTTCCATGTTTTTCTCACTGTGGAGGAGTTGAGAGAGGCAGAGTTGAAGATAATTGGATCTTGCCAAAGGAAGAGATTCCCAGAGGAGTTTTCCAGCCTCCTAAAGAATCAGACTGTGAAACAAACAAGCCACATATACAAACTTCACCCAGTACTTGATAGCGGCATCTTGAGAGTAGGTGGGAGGTTCAGTAGGGCAGCAATGCCTGAAGAATCAAAACATCCGGTCATATTGGCCAAAGACCTACACATTTCTGACCTCATTCTAAGACATGTACACACCGAAGTCGGCCACGGTGGAAGAACCCATATGTTGGCAAGGCTTTGCCAGAAGTACTGGATTATTGGAGCCAGTGTAGCTATACGAAGAATCTTGGCCAAGTGTGTTGTCTGCCGACGGGTTCTGGCAGTGTCAGCCAGCCAACAGATGGCAGATTTGCCACTTAATAGGATTTCTCCAGATGAACCGCCATTTACCTCAGTGGGGGTTGATTGCTTTGGTCCATTTGAAGTGAAACGTGGAAGATCGAAAGTGAAAAGATATGGAGTGATATTCACCTGTTTAGCTCTGAGAGCTGTGCATATTGAAGTAGCCACATCATTGGAGACTGATTCCTTCATCAACACTCTACGTCGCTTCATGGCAAGGCGAGGCCAAGTCAAGGAACTCTGCTCAGACAACGGAACCAACTTTGTTGGCACTGATAGAGAGTTGAAAAGATCTTTGGAACAGTGGAATCTGACACAGATCAATGATGAACTCCTACAGAAAGGAATAAAGTGGAAGTTTAATCCTCCAGGTGGTTCCCTTCATGGAGGAGCCTGGGAGAGATTAATTTGTTCAATCAGGAAAGTCCTTAACTCCACTTTGAGAGAACAAACTCTGGATGAAGACGGCCTCCACACTGTGCTGTGCGAAATCGAAGCTATTCTCAATAGCAGACCAATAACAAAGGCATCCACAGATCCTAATAACCTAGAGGCTCTAACTCCCAACCATCTTCTCATCCTCAAGGGTCAGCCATCTTTTCCACCTGGTGTTTTCCAAAAGGATGACTTGTACGCTGTGCGTGGATGGAAACAAATTCAGTATATGTCCAACCTGTTCTGGAAAAGATGGACAAAGGAATACCTACCACAGCTTCAGGAGCGCCAAAAATGGAATAAAATCAAGCGCAATTTTGTTCCAGGAGACATTGTGCTTGTTGTAGATAACTCTGCACCTCGCAACTCTTGGATTATGGGGAGACTTGTCAAGGTTGTTCAAGATAAAAGAGGACTTGTTCGACAAGCCACGATCAAGACCAGGACAAGCTTTCTGGATAGGCCTGTCACTAAGATGTGTCTGCTTCAGGAAGCCGAGGACAGCTGATGGGATTAATTGTTGACAGGACTTGACTTTGAATTTGACTTGTGACACAGACCACACTCTGTCTAGGCTCTGAAAGTTCTGGAACCTTTGGCCTAGTGACACTTACATATACGTGAAGAACCTGCTCGTTCAAGGACATTGAAAATGAACTATTATAACTGCAAAAAAAAAAAAAAGGAAAATCTAATGTTCTTGTTTGATTTGATGTATGTTACATTTAATATTTCCGTGCTGCTACTATTGTCCAGTAATTATTATGTTATAATAATTAGGGGCCGGAATGTAGAGGCAGGGATTTGTTTCTCACTTGTCACCTGGGATAGTGGGTGTGGCTATGTGTGTGGGCGGAGTGTGTGTGGGGCTGATTGCTGAATATATAACACCTGCACCTCTCTGTGAATTGTTTGGCTTGTATGGAGAGAGTGTGAACCTGGGTGCCGTTACTGCTGTTGACCGCAAAGGGGTCGCAAAGAGGTCGCAAAGGGATCGCAAAGAGAACGCAAAAGGACAGCAAAAGGACCACAAAGGGACCACAAACCATCTGAATGTAATGTATTGTATTTTTACTCAAAGGGAAAATAAATCACCCTCAAAACAGCAGTAATGACTTCATGTTGCATCCTTGAACCCAGCGTGTCAGACAGAACCCTGCTTTCCACTCTCAGTGACTAATTACTTTCTGATAGTCACACTACACCGTGCATTAATGTCATCACAGTTATTGATCTACGAATACAGGTATTGCTTTTTTCCTAAATACTGTACGTTGTTCATAACCCGCAGCTAGCTTAGCTTGGCTTAGCTAACGCTAACATCCTACTAAATGCTACGTGTAAAATAAAACATGCTTTGATTGAAAGTTACCAGTGTGAAAATCCTGTGTACACAACTACATGTAGCAGGGGATGGCGTTAAAAGTCATGTTTGATCATCTCACGGTTGGTATTCAGGCTATTCATGGTCTCTTTGTCCGCTCACTAACCTGACTTCCCTCAGCTTTGCTTTCATGCTGAAAATGAGAAAAGTCTCACCGAATACTTTTTTCCCTGAAGCGATCATGACCACGATTGTGTCAGTTAATGGTGTCGCACGCTGCCGCCATGTTTTGAACTTAAGTACAGTGTCTTGTATTCTGCCATGTGAATACGCGATTCCGAGTACAGCAAGACCCACAATGCAATGCGTTTTCACGTTACACTTTCAAGCCCTTTCTGTCACAGTCCTTCATGGGTCCAACTTGAAGTCGATGAGAAAAATCTGCAATCATGCATGTCGTATTTCGACACAGTATGTACTGTATTGCAGTGACGTGCAGTCAGGGGAGGCAGGTGAGGCGGGGCCTCACATGCCATCATGGAAAGAAAAAAAATGTAAAAAGAAAAAAAGAAAAAAAAATTGTTATATGTATCTGCGATGAGGTGGCGACTTGTCCAGGGTGTACCCCGCCTTCCGCCCGATTGTAGCTGAGATAGGCTCCAGCGTCCCCCGCGACCCCGAAGGGAATAAGCGGTAGAAAATGGATGGATGGATGGATATATAACATGGATTGTGTATTTTACTTGTATAGCCTTTTTCTACCTTCAAAGTACTCAAAGCGCTTTGACCCTACGACCACATTCACCCACTGATGACGCAACACCAGGAACAACTGGAGGCTCAGTATCTTGCTCATGGATACTTCAACATGGTTACAAGGGGTTTGAGGCTCGGAACCCACAACTATCAGGGTGGGGGCTAACCACTCGCCAACTGAGCCATGCTGCTCCATGTACTGTAAAAAGTATTCCCATAACACTTTCTGTACCAGGAACGTCAAACTTAATTTTATCTTGGGTCACATTGCAGTTATTGAAGCCCGCTTCATGATATTATTAAACAATTGCCCCTTCATTTGACTATTATCAATGTTTACCAACAAACGATTAAAAACTTTCTTTGGATTCAAAAGTCATTGTGACAAAGCAAATATTCCAGTTTAGCTAGTGTAAAATTTAATTGGAACAGGAAATGACAAAAAAAAAAAGTTTGGAATAGCTTGTTGCAGCAAATAATATTGTGTTAAGAATTGCGTTGGCATGCATTATTGTTTTGAAGATGATAATGATGAAATACCTTACACATAATTTCTAAGCTTTGAACTGTAAGAGAACAGTGCTAACTACTACGTCACACTGATTTATTGTCTATTGTCCTAACTTCTTCTTCTGTTTGTCAGTGAAAAAAAATCACTTCCTCATTTTGCGAGGTTTCTATAATTGCCTCACTGCGTGTGTATTTTTATATCCACATCCTATAGTCCCCAAACTTTTGACTCAGGGGCCGCATTGGGTTAAAAAAATGTGGCACATTAGGTACATTATACATATGTTTCTTATTGCAAGTTTGTCCTTAAATAAAATAGTGAACATACTTGACAACTTGTCTTTTAGTAGTAAGTAAACAAACAAAGGCTCCTATTTTAGTCTGCTGACATATGCACATTTGGGTATTAATCTAATACCAAGTAGTTACAGGATCATACATTGGTCATATTCAAAGTGTCCAGGGACATATTTCCTGAGTTTATAAACATAAGATACATTTTTTAAAAACGAAAGAAGATGTTGTGATGCCAAAAAATATCGACGTAATCATAGTAGTATCGACTAGATACGCTATTGTACTTGGTATCATTACAGTGAATGTCAGGTGTAGATCCACCAGTGGCATTTGTTTACATTTTGACGCCGGTGAGCTACGGTGTGTAGTGAAGAATGTTTAGCTATTCCTCGTCCTGCAGGGATGATACTTGTAAGAAACATACTTTATTTGTCACCATGGAGGCCAGGATTAATGATTTAGAAGACGCTAAAACACTGCCAACGGTGGATGGATGTTAGCCGCAAGATAGCAAGCACCTCTTCCTGAGGGCATTTCATTGTTATAGCTTCATTTTTCTATTTTTATTTATTTTTAACTTTGAACTTTTCAGCCCGCGGGCCTTAGTTTGAGGACCCCTGGTCCAAAGTGTTGTATTTTCTTCAGTTGATGCAGATTGAGGCTTGGTGTCAGTTGATGCAGTTCACTTCCACTTACGTATACATCAATTAACTGTTCTCCCTCGCTCATAAACACATTATTAAAGGCCTACTGAAACCCACTACTACCGACTACGCAGTCTGATAGTTTATATATCAATGATGAAATCTTAACATTGCAACACATGCCAATACGGCCGGGTTAACTTATAAAGTGCAATTTTAAATTTCCCGCTAAACTTCCGGTTGAAAACGGCTTTGGATGATGACGTATGCGCGTGACGTAGCCAGTGAAACAGAAGTATCGGTACCCCATTGAAAACAATACAAAATAGCTCTGTTTTCATCTCATAATTCCACAGTATTGTGGACATCTGTGTTGGTGAATCTTTTGCAATTTGTTTAATGAACAATGGAGACTGCAAAGAAGAAAGTTGTAGGTGGGATCGGTGTATTAGCGGCTGGCTGTAGCAACACAACAAGGAGGACTTACTTGGATAGCATACGCGCTAGCCGACGCTAGCCGCCAACCGCATCTGTGATCGGGTGAAGTCCTTCGTCGCGCCGTCGATTTCTGGAACGCAGGTGAGCACGGGTGTTGATGAGCAGATGAGGGCTGGCTGGCGTAGGTGGAGCGCTAACGTTTTTATCATAGCTCTGTGAGGTCCGGTTGCTAAGTTGCTAAGTTAGCTTCAGCGTCGTTAGCAACAGCATTGTTAAGCTTTGCCAGGCTGAGAATTATTAACCGTGTAGTTACATGTACATGGTTTAATAGTATTGTTGATCTTCTGTTTATCCTTCCAGTCAGGGATTTATTTATTTAGTTTCTATCTGAATTTGAGCCAGATGCTATCACGTTAGCGCAGTAGCTAAAGAGCTTCGCCAATGTATTGTCGTGGAGATAAAAGTCACTGTGAATGTCTATTTCGCGTTTTCGATTCTCATTTTCAAGAGGATATAGTATCCGAGGTGGTTTGAAATACAAATCCGTGATCCACAATAGAAAAAGGAGAGAGTGTGGAATCCAATGAGCCAGCTTGTACCTAAGTTACGGTCAGAGCGAAAAAAGATATGTCTTGCACTGCATTCTAGTCCTTAACTCTAACGTTCCCCATCCACAAATCTTTCATCCTCGCTCAAATTAATGGGGTAATAGTCGCTTTCTTGGTCCGAATCGCTCTAGCTGCGTTGAAAACAGTAGGAAAATATGAGGAGGCGAACAACTGACTACGTCACGCTACGTCCGGTAGGGGCAAGGCTTTTTTTTATCAGAGACCAAAAGTTGTAAACTTTATCGTCGTTGTTTTATACTAAATCCTTTCAGCAAAAATATGGCAATATTGCGAAATAATCAAGTATGACACATAGAATGGATCTGCTATCCCCGTTTAAATAAAAACATTTCATTTCAGTAGGCCTTTAATGGGACTGTCTGTAAATGGAGCTTACAACTCTGTACAGTAGATGGCAGTATGCGTTGCCATCTGTGAATGGTCTGCCAGAGAATAAGAAGTGTTGAGAGAAAACAGAGACCTCTAAAGCAGGGGTCTCCAACTTTCATTGCTGTGAGAGCTACTGTGTTGTCCTAAAGTCAATTGTTAATATTCTTTACATAATTACTTGATAATATTTTTGTATTATTGACTGCAAGGCTTTAATTTGGAGCTAAAGTTGTTTATATTTATTGTATATGCTATGATCGGTAAACAGCAGTTAGATGATGTCCCTTCCGCTAAATTACTTCCGGTTGGTTGACTTCCGGTATTCGTTCGAAAGCAAGTCATACATGTTGCGGTCTTATGTAGTAATATCTGTTGCCATCCTACACAAAGCGGTGAAGAAGCAATGCCTTTTTCACCATCTTGTCTATGAAGGATTGTCAAAAGTAAATGGTCAAACTTACGACGTTCTCTTCATTGACTCCGGTTTGGCTTGGTGTTGAGTGGCGTTTCTACACGTCTCACGAGAACACTAAAGCTACTTTGGCAAAAATAGAGAAGAGAGGAGCTGTTTGTATGCTATTTACACGACTGGCAACATTTAAATTGTACTTTATTTACGAAGCAGATCTCCACTCAAACAGTGCAGTGGTTGTGTTTGTGCTATTTTGTGGAAATTTGTCATTAAATGGATGCATAATGTTTGAACTGAACATTTATCAAAATACTAAAACTCAAATATCATTTGACCGTTTGGTCACCTAATAAAAAAAGGTAGTGAGCTATTAATTGAAGGCCCCTTCTTGAGACAGTGACTCGTGACAAATCTACTAAAAACACTTTTGGAGACTGACATGAAAGCATATATTGCTCTTTTTAATGAGCAGCGGGGGCTTTTGTGGGTCTCTCCGCCATCCAAAAGCACTTACTAACAGCACCATTTTTGTTTGCGATATAAAGTTCAAAAGAAGTGACAAAAGGAAGTATTTTCTTTAGTTAAAAACATATTTGTTTGGCTTTTTGTCCTCTCTACTACAGCGCCCATTACAATTATGCAAATTAGACTGTGATGTCTCATGTCATCCCTACCAGCCCATCACTGCCACAAATAGATTACAGTCCTGTGGGAAACATTGACGTTTGTAAAGCTACCATACAGCAGTGATGTGCGGTGAGGTTCATGGCTGGTGAGGCACTGACTTTATCACAGTCAGATTTACAAACATATGAACCCTAAAGAGTATCTTATTCACCATTTGATTGGCAGCAGTTAACGGGTTAAAAGTTCATACCAGCATTCTTCCCTGCTTGGCACTCAGCTTCAAGGGTTGGAATTGGGGGTTAAATCACCAAAAATTATTCCCGGGCGTGGAACCGCTGCTGCCCACTGCTCCCCTCAGCTCCCAGGGGGTGAACAAGGGGATGGGTCAAATGCAGAGGACAAATT
>NC_084739.1:39733843-39741343 GCF_033978785.1 Entelurus aequoreus
TTCAGGTAAACATCCATCAGCATGTGTAGTCAAAATACATTACGTGATTATTGTTTGTTTATACATGATTATTGCAGTATATTTTTGTGATTAATGGCATGCGCTAACATGTTTACTTAGACAGCCCTACTGTATGTATGATATGTATGATGCCACTATCAGTAAAGTATTACCAGTAATCATTGGTTACAACATTTGTAGCTACATAAAGTTAACATCCTAACAAGACTGGAGTTCAGTTAGAGTGAGGACTAAAGAAGTAGGAGTGAGATACTGTAGGTTTTATAGTAATGTGGAAGCAGAAGTTCCAGTTGAAAGGAAATGTGTGAACAATGATAGACAGTGGAAAAGGAGAAGTAAATAAACTGAATAGCTTTTTTCCAATTTCCATTTTACAAGGTGCTACATGTAGCTTTTTTTTCTTCTTAATTAAAGCTTTCATTTCGAAAAAAAGAGAAAAGAACAGAATGTTCAGCGTGTCAAACTGTTAATTATTTTCAACAAACATCCTCTGTAAATGTAATCATTGTGTTGCTCCAACAGCATAATCACGACTGCTTGGCAGGATTTTGTTCATTTGGGTGTAATTAGAATGACAAAACGCAATCGCCTCAGCCCAAATATGACCTGAGAAGATCAGCAAAACATGAACAAATAATGCATAAATGATATTCATGTTACAGAACAACACACTGCAGATGAGCTTTTTTCTGTCCACAAACAATATCAGCACAATCTTGCATATAATACACAATTATTTTTTTAAGTTGCATGTAGTGGTTGTCATTATTAATGTTAAGATGCTTCAGCTGATTTAAAGTATGTCTGAAGTCAAATTTTCAGATGAACTGGGTACACATAAGCACTGAAACTGCACCGCGCTTCATAGTGTCGTTGCTATAACACTCACCTTGCACATAAATAGGGCCGCATGGCTCTGGTCCCACCCTTCACTCTGCTCTCTGAACGGCAGGTTCATTTCGGTCACGGCGGGGATGCTCTGAGCTAAAGTGTGTGCCTGTGGAAGTATTGTAATAGACTGACCTGTCACATCCTGCAGATCCAGTCCTCTGCTGCAGCACAGAGAAGTGCACAGAGGGAGGTCACCTCATTATAATTCATTCGAAACTATCGCAGCAATGTTATTTAAAAAAAAATCTACACGCTGAGTTTGCACTGATGCATCCACGCACTGATTACATACAAATATTTGATCAAAACAAAGTCAATAGTACACAAAAACTTAAGAACAGCAAAAACTATTCTCTACTGATTTAAATACTTTGGTTTTTGCCCTCAAAGTCATCCTGTGTCCAGGGAATTATTCACTGAGTTTGCAAACATTAACAAAAACGACAAAACTAATAAACTATCGATCTTACCATCTCAGTATTGATACTACCCTTGGTATCGACACCACCATTTTATGGATAAATGTTGCCAACCTCTTATGTGTCGTGTACTGACAGTGACACTGACTCTTTTTAATTTATTAGTTAAGTTATTGTTAATAAGCGCTTACTCTCTGCTGTAACATGGGTCCATCTACACTTCTTAAATTTCTATAAGCACTTATTTAAAGCTAGATTAGCTTAGCAATGTTTATCTTTATTATTATTATTATTTACATGAACTAAAAACAAATTATTGAATGAATTCGGGTGAAACCTGCTTTTTAAAATGCATGTGAAACCAGCTTTTTAAAACGCATGTAAAAATCTTAATTACCATATGTTTCGGACTATGGAGCGCACCAGTACTAATGCTGCATGCTCTACATTTTTAAATATATTTTTTTCTCCATATATTAGCTGCATCGGACTATAAGTTCCGCAGAAGATTCACTTCCTCTCATGGAAATTTACAGTACACTCTACAGGGGCCACTTTCGGTCTGTGCGGGATTATCTGGACACTCAAACCTCAAAACTCGAAATAGATTATAATCAGACATAAACTGGGCCATTACGTAGACATAAATGACGACATGGAAAAATGTATTCATGAACCTGCACAATATAACACAAGAAGAAACATGAATTGGACATCACGTGGACTAAGAAACCACACAAAAACAAAAAAAACAATCAATCAAACAAAATATATTCATATTGGTGTATGTATACTGACTTGTCATTATCATCCATTATCATATGTTATACTTGTTCTGAAATCGTCATGTATCCATCAAATCTGCTGTTGAAACTTGGATTATATAACCAACATATATAACCAACATATAAGTTGATTGTAAATTAGGGACGGGACATGGATAAGCATTCTTGCTTTTTTCCCGTATCCCTTTTCGGTGGGTGCTGTTGCATGTCTGTCAAATTAGAAAGATTGATGAAGTGTTGCTATATATCTGTCTGCCGGAATAAATAAATTAATTCAATAAGCTGCAGATATAGACGTTATAAAATCTATTATATATCTATAAATATATACTGAATATACAAGCGGTAGAAAATGGATGGAAGGATGGATATTCATATACATACTTAAGAGTGTAAAGATGATCTGATACACATAAAATTAGGATCTGTGGGTAATACGAATCATAATCATACATCATTATTATAATTTTGATGAGTATATTATTAATAATAAATCGGCTGGAGGTTAGGTCTCCCCGTCTTTAAAAACTAGTGACGCCTCTGTTTCTAACTTTAATAGAGGGTCCTTGAATGCACCACAGTTATGTGCATTGAAATGCAAAATTTAAATGTATACACTACCTTGTCCTGAATGCTTTAAGTTGAGTTTTAACAACGTTATGACGTCTGTTTTGAATGAAGTGTTAGCACTATCAAGGTGGAACGAACCCTTTTGCATTTTTGATAGCGAGGTGTAGGAACCCTTAGACATTTTTTATGTGATTCAAGCAACTTTATTTTAGAACAGAATATAATCTAAAATGCTTTATTGTCATCAAACATGACAAGATGACAAAATTGCAGGTTGCTTCTCTGTTGGGTGCAGTTAAAATACAAGACAAACAATAACTTGTTAAAATTAATACATAAATACCAGTACGAACAGCAGTGCAGCAGTGAAGAACAGTGTAAGCTATTGGGTCCGTGTACCTTCGGTTCATTCTGTTTCCAATTCTGAAACGCAAATCGAAAAATAATATTAGAAACGTTTTTCGATTTTTATTACATACGGCAGATTTTAAACACACAAAAAAGGATTGATTTTCATTAAATATTGCTATAAAATTGTGCTGTATTTGTATTTTTCCAGATAAACACAAAAATCCAATTTATGTTCATTCAAAATGCAAAAATGCGTGGTTATCTGTGTGATGATATATTTTTACATTTACTCAACATTTACTTTCTATCTAGTCGTGCCCTTCTAAAAATGCAGTTTAGAAGTGTTTTGTTCGTCCTACTGACGGTGGGGGACGCTATTGAAGAGCTCAGACGGACAACAGTTGAGAGGCTCTTTCATCTACACCAGGGAACAGTTGGTAGCGGCACCAGTTATTAGCATCCAGCTAACGGACCCGGCGCTAACTAACCAGATCCCGGAGGAGCTAAAAAGGACTAATATAGGTGCTCGTGGCTGTCGAGGGAAAGAGAGACGCTCGAGACAGAAGAGGGCTGAAGCGAGGAGGGAGAGAAGGAGATATAAACCATATCTTCCTTCCGTCGTCATGGGTAACGATAAAATGGATGGATGAGTTGTCGGTGCTTGCCGCTAGTCAGAAAGAATATCGTGAGTGTAGGCTAATATGTTTTACTGAGACGTGGCTGCACAACGATGTTCCGGATAGTAACGTCTCTATAAACGGGTTTCAAACGGTGCGCGCGGACCGGGACCGAACCAACGGCAAGCGGAAAGGAGGGTGGCTTGCTTTGTTTATCAATAAGAAATATTGTCATCCCGGTCATATCACAATAAAATAGCGCCACTGTAACCCGAATATAGAGATGTTAGCTGTAGGACCATATTATTTGCCCAGGGAGATTCCGCATGTTATCATGATGGCAGTATACACCCCCCCCCCCCCCCCCCCCCTCTGCTAATGCTGCAGCTGCCAGTGACGTCATCCACAGCTTGATAGCCAGACTCCAAACCAAGCACCCGAAAGCTCTCATCCTCATCTCGGGAGATTTTAACCATGTTACTATGGACAAATCACTACCCAATTTCACTCAGTATGTCAGCTGCCACACCAGAGGAAATAAGATCCTGGACCTGCTGTACGCAAATATCAAGGATGCGTATAGCTCCATACCACTACCAGAGCTGGGCCGGTCAGACCACAACCTTGTTTACCTCAACCCCTGTTATGTGCCTCTGGTCAAAAGACAGCCTGTGACCAAAAAAACAGTGAGAAGGTGGTCAGAAGGGGTCCAAGAGACACTACAGGGCTGTTTTGAGGTAACTGACTGGCAGGTGCTCATGGAGCCTCATGGAGAGGACATTGACGGGCTCACAGAGTGCATCACAGACTATATCAACTTCTGTGTTGACTAAAATGTCCCATCAAGGACGGTCACCTGCTACCCAAACAACAAGCCGTGGGTGACCAAGGACATTAAAGCCCTACTGAATGAGAAGAAGAGGGCATTCAATGCTGGTAACAGGGAGGAGGTGAAAAGAGTTCAGGGGCTGCTGAAGACCAAACTCAGGGAGGCCAAGGAGAACTACAGGAGGAAGCTGAAGGACAACAACATGAAGGCGGTTTGGAGAGGTATGCAGACCATCACCGGCCTCAAACCGTCGGGGGTAGGGGGGTGGACGGAGACAAAGAAAGGGCCAATGAGCTAAATCAGTTCTTTAACAGGTTTGACACAGTGGCTCCGACAAGCTCCTCCCCCCCCCCCCCCCCCCCAGTCGGCATTCTGACAACTTCAGCGAACCAATCCATCCCCACCTCCCCTCCTCACAGCCCCCCAACTCCAATGACTACCTCCCCCCAATTAGCACCTCACCCTCAGCTTGATGAAGCTCCCCCAATCACCTGAGACCCCCCCAGTGTGTCTGTCTGCAGAACAGGTAAATGCACAGCTAAATAAGCTACAAACAGGCAAGGCCGCGGGTCCTGACGGTGTGAGTCCCAGTGTGCTCAAAGCCTGCGCCCCACAGCTGTGTGGTGTGCTACAGCACATCTTCAACATGAGCCTTAGGCTGCAGAAAGTCCCCAAACTGTGGAAAACCTCATGCGTGGTCCCCATCCCCTAGTGCACGCGACCCAGCACGTCGAAGGACTGCAGGCCGGTGTCTCTAACCTCCCATATCATGAAGACCATGGAGAGGTTGGTCCTGGAACAACTCCGCCCTACAGTCAAGCCCCACCTGGACCCACTCCGATTTGCCTACCAGCCCCGACTAGGAGTGGAGGACACAGTCATCTACCTGCTGAACCGAGCCCACACCCACCTAGACAAGCCTGCGAGCAGTGTGAGGGTCATGTTTTTTTACTTCTCCAGTGCTTTTAATACCATACAGCCTGGACTACTGGGTGTGAAGTTGGAGACGATGCAGGTGGAGGCCCCCTTGGTGTCCTGGGTTGTTGATTACCTGACTGACAGACCACTGTACGTGCGACTGCAGGACTGCGTGTCTGACAGGCTGGTCAGCAACACCGGGGCCTCGCAGGGCACAGTCCTCTCCCCCTTCCTCTTCACCATCTACACCACCGATTTCCACTATCACTCAGAGTCCTGCCACCTTCAAAAGTTTTCTGATGACTCTGCGATAGTGGGCTGTATTGAGGATGGTAATGATGAGGAATACAGGGCACTGGTGGAGGACTTTGTCACATGGTGTGGAAAGAACCACCTCCAGCTTAATGCGATGAAGACCAAGGAGCTGGTTGTGGACCTGGGAAGGAGGAGGAGTACTCCGGGGACCCCTGTTTCTATCAGGGGGGTCGATGTTGACATGGTTGAGGATTATAAATACCTCGGAGTACACATCGACAACAAGCTGAATGGGTCAAAACACGCTGAGGCACTCTACAAGAAAGGACACCGCCTCTACTTCCTCAGGAGACTAGGATCCTTCAACGTCTGCACAAAGATGTTGAAGATGTTCTACGAGTCGGTGGTGGCGGGCGCCTTCTTGTACGCCGTGGCCTGCTGGGGCAGCGGGCTGAGAGCGAGGGACGCAAACAGACTGGACAAGTTGGTAGAGAAGGCCAGTAACGTGGTGGGAGTGGAGCTAGACTCTCTGGCGGTGGTGTCAGAGAGGAGAAGTCTAGCAAAACTCCTAGCCATTATAGACAACACCTCCCACCCACTACACTCGGACCTTTTGGAGAGAATGAGCACGTTCAGTGGAAGGCTCAGACTCCCAAAATGCAACACAGAACGACACAGGAGGTCCTTCATATACCGACAGCCATCAGACTGTTCCTTGACTATGTAGAATATATTTATATTATTATTATATATAATATGTTATATATATTATATTATTTATTATTATTCTTGTCTATTGTGAGTGAACTGTGGTGCTGAATTTCCCCCAGGGATCAATAAAGTACTTTCTATTCTATTCTATTCTATTCTATTCTATTCTATGACAAATTGAACTGGAAGCAGTATTTTAGCTTTAGTTTTAGCATTACGGTCCTTGTACCATCCGTTCATTTTATTTCGAATTCTCTAGCGCGAATCAAAAAACTAATTTTGGGCCAGTTTTTGTATTTTCAATTCTGATCAAAAGTTGGACAACTATTTAATGCCACTTTTTGAAAACGACAATAGGACTCCTGCTGAACAAAGGTGTTACCGTTATGCTAAAAACATGTTAAATGCGAAGGAAAAGCTAAAATACTGCTTCCGGTTCAATTTGTCATCACACAAATAACCACGCATTTTTGCATTTTGGATTAACATGAACTCCTACCCAAGTGGAGGAGTGCAAGTACCTCGGAGTCTTGTTCATGAGTGAGGGAAGAGTGGTCGACAGGCGGATTGGTGCGGCGTCTTCAGTAATGCGAACGCTGTATCGATCCGTTGTGGTGAAGAAGGAGCTGAGCCGGAAGGCAAAGCTCTCAATTTACCGGTCGATCTACGTTCCCATCCTCACCTGTGGTCATGAGCTTCGGGTTATGACCGAAAGGACAAGATCACGGGTACAAGCGGCCGAAATGAGTTTCCTCCGCCGGGTGGCGGGGCTCTCCCTTAGAGATAGGGTGAGAAGCTCTGACGACTCAGAACAGGGTGGAGAGACTATGTCTCTCGGCTGGCCTGGGAACGCCTTGGGATTCCCCAGGAGGAGCTGGACGAAGTGGCTAGGGAGAGGGAAGTATAAGCTTCCCTGCTTAGGCTGCTGCCCCCGCGACCCAATCTCGGATAAGCGGAAGAAGATGGATGGATGGATTAACATGAATTGGATTTTTGTGTTTATCTGGAAAAATACAAATCCATAAAAGGAAAACAGCACAAAATCCAATTTTATGGCAATATTTTAATGAAAATCAACACTTTTTTGTTTGTTTTCAAAACTGCCATTTATAATGGAAATCGAAAAACGGCCC
>NC_084739.1:39746343-39763843 GCF_033978785.1 Entelurus aequoreus
CTTTTCCAAATAAAGGGAACTGCGAAAACTGTCAATATTAGCTTTATTTTAACAGAAAGTCTTACACTACATTAAACACTCAGTCAAATAACAATTTTACATGGTTAAAATATAAATTAAATGGCATTAAACAAATTGGGCTTTTCTTGTTGCACTGGAAGAACAATTTACAATTTTCCATATTACATATAGTCTGCCATAATCAAGGATTAGGTTAGAATATAACAGAAAGTTTTACTGACATTATATTAAATACTTTATGGTTGCAACTCCTGGTGTTTGCTTTAAGTAAAATAAAAGTATTAGTAAGTACTAAAAACTAAACTATGGATACATGTACACAGATAAGCCATGTAGCAGGTAAAACACATTTATTAAAGACAAAACACAAATTGTAGGAGTTTGTTACAAAATTTAGTAATTTCACTTGCACTAGTTGATGCTAATTGGGTAGGCTTAAAGGCCTACTGAAATGATTTTTTTTTATTTAAACGGGAATAGCAGATCCATTCTATGTGTCATACTTCATCATTTTGCGATATTGCCATATTTTTGCTGAAAGGATTTAGTATAGAACAAAGTCGATAAAGTTCGCAACTTTTGGTCTCTGATAAAAAAAAGCCTTGCCCCTACCGGAAGTAGCGTGACGTCACAAGAGCTGGGGCTGCTGAGTCTTTCCTATTGTTTTCAATGATGGCCGCCAGAAGTGAGAGCGATTCCGACCGAGATAGCGACGATTTCCCCATTAATTTGAGCGAGGATGAAACTAGTGAAGAACTAGTGGGGATTGGAAGCGATTCAGAAGCTGTGAGAGGGATAGAGCCATACCGCTTTGAACCCGAAGCTGACGAAGACTGTCAGGAGGACGCTGCTGCTATTGATGCTGGAGGAGCACATGACATAGATCGCCTTCAGAATACAGAATGGTAAAATGTTATTTATTTATAGACTAGTTTTAGCTTGTGGCCTAGTCTTGCACTGTTACTGTTAGTGTTACAACTTACACCCCAGGCCTATCTATAGACCAAGTATCTATCATTGACACAATGCTGGAGTAGCACACAACATAGATCGCCTTCAGAATACAGAATGGTAAAATTGTATTTATTTATAGACTAGTTTTAGCTTGTGGCCTAGTCTTGCACTGTTACTGTTAGTGTTACAAATTACACCCCAGGCCTATCTATAGACTAAGTATCTATCATTGACACAGTGTCAAACCTAATTAATTACCCATTATTTCTATGGGCCACAGCTCCATATACCGGCAATACTAAAAATATGCATGTAGATTAATAAGATCCACAACAAGACAATGATAATATTAATTATTCCACATGTTTGCAGATTGCAGGTGTCCATAATAAGAATTGATTTACAAATATTATGAATATTTCTATTTCCAGGTGTACATGTCACAACTGTGTGAACATGGAGACAGTGGCTGAGTGTGTCTGCTGTCGCGAGCTAGATGCAGTGGCCAGAACGATGGAGGAGGAGAGGGTGGAGACGTGCATCATAGACCACCCTGGCTTTCCATTTGTGTGTCTGGATGAATGGGTGCTTCAGACAGCGTATTACGCCTACGAACAGCAATATGGCGTGCTGCAGCAACAGCAAAATGAGTGAGGCACTAATAAGTTTAAATAATTCTATCAACCTTTGGAAGATAAGTCAGAATGAGCACTTTCTTATCTTATTCTGTGAAATGTACTGTGCTACAATGTACATGACATTATATATCATAGAAGTATTACATACATAAAACCGTAGATGTCAACAATATTTACAATTTACTGCAACAGTGAATGACAAGTGAATAGAATGCATGACAATGTCTTTTGCATCTCAGAGAACAGTGAGTCACTGTGTATCCATGTCCGGATAATAACAGCTGCCATCATTTGCTAACAACTATTTTGTACTTGCAGGCGGAGACGACACACAGCCTATCGACAGTTTGTCCGCTTCTGCTGGGGATATCTGGGAAAGGAGATAAGGGTGGTACTACCAGCTTGTATAGTACATAAGATTAGGACAACATTCCCATCGATGGACTACACAGGGTTCTAAGACGTGCAGTGACTGCAACACAATCCACATGGCCACTGTACTTAATCAATAAAATAAATAAATAAATCAATCAATCAATCAATCAATCAATGTTTATTTATATAGCCCTAAATAACAAGTGTCTCAAAGGGCTGCACAAGCCACAATGACATCCTCGGTACAGAGCCCACATACGGGAAAGGAAAAACTCACCCCAGTGGGACGTCGGTGAATGACTATGAGAAACCTTGGAGAGGACCGCATATGTGGGTAACCCCCCCCCTCTAGGGGAGACCGAAAGCAATGTATGTCGAGTGGGTCTGACATAATATTGTGAAAGTCCAGTCCTTAGTGGACCTAACATAATAGTAAGAGTCCAGTCCATAGTGGGGCCAGCAGGAGGCCATCCCGAGCGGAGACGGGTCAGCAGCGCAGAGATGTCCCCAACCGATGCACAGGCGAGCGGTCCAACCCGGGTCCCAACTCTGGACAGCCAGCACTTCATCCATGGTCACCGGAATAACCCCTCCACAAGGGGGAGAGGGTGTGGGGTGGGGGGCAGAGGAGAAAAGAAAAGAAACGGCAGATCAACTGGTTTAAAAATGGGGGTCTATTTAAAGGCTAGAGTATACAAATGAGTTTTAAGATGGGACTTAAATGCTTCTACTGAGGTAGCATCTCTAACTGTTACTGGGAGGGCAGTTAACACTTACCGAAGCGACTCCTGTGCTTGGCGATGGCTTCCTCCTTGTCTGGCTTCTCCAGTTCATCGCAGAGGAAGGGAGGCACATCCACAGTGACGCTGACTGGTGTTCTTTGGTCAGGGGTCTGTCTGCAGCCAGCAACAACCTCCCTGATCAAGTCATCTACGTAGCCTGCAAAATACAATTGTACATGTTCCTGCTCACAACATAATATACTCATGGAGAGTGAAACTTGACAGTATTATTATCATGATACAAAGTGTCAAGTGTTTACATGTTTTGTGTCCTCTACACTTACGGTATGTTGGCTCTGTCGCGATTTTCTTGACCACATGGCCCCCTGCTTTATACTTCGGGTAGCGTACTGCATAGCGCTCAGCACCCGCTTGTGTAGTGGCTATAGGGCGGCTCGAGTTTTCATTCCAGTGCAGCCCAGCAAGCAGGTTCCTAGGTGTGGTAACAGAATAATGGAATAATTAGTACTAAAGTATGGCACACACTAGTGACACTTAGATTAGTGTGGAAACATACCTGCACAGCATTCCGATGTATGAGAAGACATACATTTTCGGTGCGAACTGTATAAGATAAAAGACACTTTATTCAGTCATGCGTCCATACAATGTGTGTGTAAATTTATAAATAGTTTGTAAATTTGAATACAAATGTTTGTGTATTAAACTGTTTATAGTCAGCCATTAAAGCTTGATCTCCTGCAATAATGAAGCTGTTTTGTTTTTAATTTTAACACCACGCCAGAATTGTTTGCAATCTTTCTCACCAAGATGCCTAGCCACTATGTTGGACCTCTAACTGCCTAACCACTATGTTGGACCTCTAACATTCTCTTGCTTACACTGACTGTATCAAGGCTACATTTAGTATGCCCTAGTATTTTGCTCCCTGGCCACCAAAGTCCTAGTGGCAGGTGGTAACCACCGACGCCACCTACAGGCGATCAGCCTAATTCTCACCTGTATGATAAGGCTATGGAACGCCTCCACCTTGGAAGTCTGGTGTTCACCCGACAGCATGGCGATATCTTTCAGCAGGGACTTGTTGTTGACCACCTCCTCCAGTTTCACTGCTGAGCATGAACCTAAACATAAATTTAAAATAGAACAATGTTTCAACAAAAATGTTCCAGTCAACTTAAACTGGTTATTTACTTACACGTTTATCTGAATTTTTTGACTTTCAAAAGATGTGCAGGAAAATACTGCTAGTCCCTCACTGCTTTCGGGCAACTTATTTGCCTACTCACTTTGTTTGAGCCATTTCTTTTGCCGTTGCAGTTGTCCATGAGTACAAATTTGGAAGAGGTCGCCATGGTCCTTGTGGATGTTCTGAATGTGTCGCTCCACAGACTTCCACTTGGCAACCAGAAGTTCCCCCTCTCCAGGCGGTGTAGACACTGCTGCCCAGTAGAGGTGGTTGATTATACTTTGCACCCAGGGCTTCAGGTCTTCACAGTCCTTATGCTTGTAGATGGCCTTCAGTTTCTTTCCGATGGCTACAAACAGAAAAAAGCAGAAATTTGAGGATTAAATACAATATGGCATTCATCTGATCACTAATATGTACACACTACTTCACAACTTGTCATGCATACAAATAATCCAACTAACATTTTGCAACATGCCAGATGTCATAGCAGTGCCGTGTATTGGGCATGTTTTCGCGAATCCATTTAGCGATCTGTCTGTGTCGGTCTGTCACCAGCACCCTGACATCCAGGTCCCAGCTGATCAACAGCTCCACCATCCTCTTCAGTCCTTCCATCTCCATATGGTAGCTGCCAAGACATTCGTTGCTCTGAAATACATATAATAGAAAAGGAATGAGCAAAGAAAAAAATGAAAAAGGGGCTTAGTATACATTGAAATGGTTAATGTTATTAGACAAATTTACTAGGATAATTCTGGAAAATCCCTTCTCTGCTTATTATGTTACTAGTGTTTTAGTGAGATTATATGGTCGTACCTGTACAACCTGAAGGTCGAGAACCACATTGGCCACAAGCTCCATTGTGGTGTAGGTACCAAACTTGGCACTGTGTCCCGGACTGTCTGCTCGCCCATCACCACCAAGGACGAGGGGTCGGCCTTCCACCTGCAGCATGGTGAGGTGCGTCCGTTGCTGTTCCTCCCACACCTTTTTGATGGCTGGCTGCAGGATGAGCTCCTGGTGGTTGAAAAATGTCCTCTTCACATACGTGACCACTCCGATGCCGTTCAGCACTTGCAACACCTTGCCAGAAGATGCGCCAGCGAAGAGGATGCCAGCAGATAGCAGGATGTTGCCCGCGGCATAAGGGCCAATGTTTGGCTGGCTGCTCCAACTACTCCTCTGGTCACATGATGCACATTGAAGAGTCATGGTCAGCTGTGTACCGTTTGTATCCCAAGAAGGGCTTATGTCCCGGCTGCCACAGACTGGACAGTGACACCACTTGACGAGACTCTGGAGGCACGACTCAAAGATGATGTACTTCGGTTCCTTGTGGCAGCCCTCTTCACGCATCTGGTGAGTACGTGAGCGATCTGGCGACCCGTCAGATTGACACGGATCCGATGTCGATGACTCACTCGGCACATAGCTGTCATCGGAAGAACCACTAACAAAAGGCGCTGTGGGACTTGATGCTGGTCCTACATCAAACAATGCAGGAGCACCTGGAGTTGCTATGTTAGTCTGCATCTCGGGGCTGTCAGATGGAGCTGCTACACTTGACGATGGGACTTCACTAACCCTGGCCAGCCGAGCTCTAACCCTCTTGAGGATCTCTGGGGTCACCTGGTGTCCTAGCAATAAAATCAAACACAAGTTGTTTTATATAATCTGTTAAAATTAAACTAGAATCACATACTAATTATTGTCTTTGAATCACCTAATTTATCTGTCTACTCTACTCTGCACAGGCAGCTGTGCAATGTGTACTGTGATGTGCAGAATCATGTTCATCACCGAAATAGACATACCCTTTGATCTATGATGTATTTTTCCTGTTTGGGTGCTCTTGCTACTGGTCATTGCTGTTGGTGCTCTCCCAATCGGTACCCAGTCCGTCTGGCATCCTTGTTCTCTTGTATTTCCCTGGAAATGGAGAAACAGCTACATGTAATATGGATACCTCATTTACATAAATTATGAATACTTTTGTATTGGGCTTGAACTGTAATCCATTTGAACATTGATTAGGAAAACAAATCGAACCTGATCTTGATCGCCCTCCTTATCAGGCAAATCTAGTGCCATTGCCATTGGTTCATCCACCGCATCCGCCACTGATGCCGTAGTCGTACTGGCCATGATCTGATCAATTGTCTGTAAATGTACAATACTTTATATTATTGTCTATTGTAATCTATTGACAGTATTGACACTATTGACAGTAATTTCAGTAAATGTACGATACTTTATACTGCAGAAGAACTTGACTAGAACTTGAAGCAATAATTATATGTGGACTATTTTATTGTTAATTTATTTCATTGTTCATGGAGTAGACCAGTGGTTCTCAAATGGGGGTACGCGTACCCCTGGGGGTACTTGAAGGTATGCCAAGGAGTACGTGAGAATTTTTTTAAATATTCTAAAAATATCAACAATTCAAAAATCCTTTATAAATATATTTATTGAATAATACTTCAACAAAATAAATGTTTAGAATTAAGTTCATGAATCCAGATGGATCTCTATTACAATCCCCAAAGAGGGCACTTTAAGTTGATGATTACTTCTATGCGTAGAAATCTTTATTTATAATTGAATCACTTGTTTATTTTCAACAAGTTTTTTGTTATTTTTATATCTTTTTTTCCAAATAGTTCAAAAAAGACCACTACAAATTAGCAATATTTTGCACTGTTATACAATTTAATAAATCAGAAACTGATGACTTAGTGCTGTATTTTACTTTTTTTTCTCTTTTTTTCAAACAAAAATGCTTTGCTCTGATTAGGGGATACTTGAGTTAAAAAAATGTTCACAGGGGGTACATCACTGAAAAAAGGTTGAGAACCACTGGAGTAGTCTATGACTGTGTGTGTGAGTTTTGATTGATTGATTGATTGAGACTTGTATTAGTAGGTTGCACAGTGAAGTATATATTCTGTACAATTGACCACTAAATGGTAACACCCCAATAAGTTTCTCAACTTGTTTAAGTCGGGTCCACTTAAATTGATTCATGATACAGATATATACTATCAGATATATACTATCATCATAATACAGTCATCACACAAGATAATTACATTGCATTATTTACATTATTTACAATCCGGGGTGTGGAGGGGTTAGGTTTGGTTGTTATCATCAGTCATCAACAATTGAGAACAAAGAAATGGATATTGGAACCGTGTAGTCTGACTATGGAAACTGGAAATCAAGATTCTTACCCTCTTCCTTTCCCTTTTGGCAAATGCAGACCTCATGTGCACAGTCTGTCCACTTGTGGAGGGTGTGGGGTGCTCTGAACTTGTCGAAGTTGCACTTAAGCATGGCCGTGGTCTGTTGAAAATAGTTGGCTTCGCACCTTTCTTCAGCACGAGTCGACAGGTGGTGGCGATGCCCATCGCTGCCCTTTGCAAGGGACCCTCTTCGAAACATGATTGTTCGAAATGTTCGCTGCATAATACACTGTACTTTGTGTGTGTGGTCCAATCCAACCGTGTTCGCTTGACTTCTTTGTTCCATAGTAAAGCTTGGCCGCCATCTTTTGGGAATAAAAACAATGCAACACCAGTTGTGTTTGTCTTTGTGTTGCTACATCCCGCAGCAACACACCGCTTTCCACTTACAGCTTTCTTTTTTGTAGTCTCCATTGTAAATTGAACAAATTGCAAAAGATTCACCAACAGATGTCCAGAATACTGTGGAATTTTGTCGAAAACACAGGTTTTTATGTCGGGTCCGATAAGGTCCAACCTCTTCCGTAGCTCTTGTGACGTCACGTGCATACGTCATATGCAAATGAGTTTTTCGAACGGAAGTGTGGCGGGAATTTTAAAATTGCACTTTATAACTTAACCCGGCCATATGGGCATGTGTTGCAATGTTAAGATTTCATCATTGATATATAAACTATCAGACTGCGTGGTCGGTAGTAGTGGGTTTCAGTAGGCCATTAAAGGCCTACTGTAGGTAGTAGTGGGTTTCAGTAGGCCATTAAAGGCCTACTGAAACCCACTACTACTGACCATGCAGTCTGATAGTTTATATATCAATGATGAAATCTTAACATTGCAACACATGCCCATACGGTCGGGTTAAGTTATAAAGTGCAATTTTAAATTTCCCGCTAAACTTCCGGTTGAAAACGTCTATGTATGATGCCGTTTGCGCGTGACGTCATTCGTTGAACCGGAAGTATTGGTCCAATACAAAAAGCTCTGTTTTCATCTCAAAATTCCACAGTATTCTGGACATCTGTGTTGGTGAATCTTTTGCAATTTGTTTAATGAACAATGAAGACTGCAAAGAAGAAAGTTGTAGATGGGATCGGTGTATTAGAGGCGGACTACAGCAACACAACCAGGAGGACTTTGAGATGGATAGCAGACGCGCTACCGTGAGTACAGCTTTGGCTTCCAAACATATGATCGCTTGCCCGTACGTGCGTGTCGCTATGTGCATGTCACATACGTAACTTTGGGGAAATATATGTTTCTTGCCGACTCTGATTGCGGCCGGGGTGTCGTCGAAAGCTACAACGCCCGCTGCCGCCGTTGTCCCGTGGCTAAGTTAGCTTCAATGGCGTCGTTAGCAACAGCATTGTTAAGCTTCGCCAACCTGGAAATTATTAACCGTGTATTTACATGTCCATGGTTTAATAGTATTGTTGATCTTCTGTCTATCCTTCCAGTCAGGGGTTTATTTATTTTGTTTCTATCTGCATTTGAGTCCGATGCTATCACATTAGCTCCGTAGCTAAAGAGCGTCGCCGATGTATTGTCGTGGAGATAAAAGTCACTCTGAATGTCCATTCCACGTTCTCGACTCTCATTTTCAAGAGGATATAGTATCCGAGGTGGTTTAAAATACAAATCCTTGATCCACAATAGAAAAAGGAGAAAGTGTGGAATCCAATGAACCCTTGTACCTAAGTTACGGTCAGAGCGAAAAAAGATACGTCCTGCACTACACTCTAGTCCTTCACTCTCACGTTCCTCATCCACGAATCTTTCATCCTCGCTCAAATTAATGGGGTAATCGTCGCTTTCTCGTCTGAATCGCTCTGGCTGCATTGTAAACAATAGGGAAATGTGAGGAGCCTTTCAACCTGTGACGTCACGCTACTTCCGGTACAGGCAAGGCTTTTTTTTATCAGCGACCAAAAGTTGTGAACTTTATCGTCGATGTTCTCTACTAAAACCTTTCAGCAAAAATATGGCAATATCGCGAAATGATGAAGTATGACACATAGAATGGATCTGCTATCCCCGTTTAAATTTAAAAAAATTAATTTCAGTAGGCCTTTAACTCCGCTAATATTTGGCATCAAGCCAAAGAGCTGTGTGTGCGTCTACATATCTACATGTGCACAACAGAGGAGCTGGTTAACTTATGAGAGTAGCATACAGTATGTGTGTTTGTGAGAAACACATACAGTAATGCAACAAGGGACTTCAGACCAGGTCTGTCAGTGCTTACAGGAGAACCCGTCCAACAGAAACCTTGTATGTTCTTTTTTAAATTGTAAAAAACTATGTGTTGTCCTTATTTGGAAAGGAATGCTGTTCAACACTTTAATGAAGGTATGAAAAAAATAATTTTCCCAAAATTGTTTTTAAAAGCTGGGACAAAGAGAAATTCCCAAGAGCATGATCTTGTGATCTGAGAGTGTGGAGTTCTTACATTCGGAATGAGAGCACTCAAAGCTTGATATAGATCATTATTTTGTATCTGAAAGTAGACATTGATAGCATTATAATTTACCTAACTCCACCACTAGTTTTACCATTACGATAGACAGAATAGTTTGCAATTGCGAGGAAGGTGTCAGTAATAGGAGGAGTAAGCTAGGATTCAGAAACTGCTATTTTATGTGCTTTTGTTTGTGCAAGAATACATTTGAATTCATAAAACCCCTTGCTTCTCCGAGTTGACCAAATGTCCTTAGTTCTTTTAGAATTTGTGATCTCTGACATTTTCTCGAACGATGGGCAGTAGGGAGAGGAAGAGAAATAGATGTAGTAAAATGTGCATTGGGTGTGGGAAAGATAAATGGTGGGTATAAGAAAGTACTTTGCTGCATCCGTTCGACTGAAAAATGTGTTAAAAAGCCATTATAACGATAATCCAATCCATAAAAATACAAAAATAATACAATAAAAGTATATGAGTCAGGCCTGGATTAAGTTCAACATTTCTTATTAATAATAGTATAAAAAGTAGGTATGTGTACTTGGTCAATTTACTTCCAGAAGTGTCAATTGTTTTGTCAGGTTATTTTGCATGTTGAAGGGCTGTCACCCAGCGGTGAAATACGATAGTATTTGCTCATATTGAAGTTTTTTAGGCAAACGGGGGCTTGATCCAATCGCCATAGTTGACTGGAGATCGAGGAAAGTCTGAAGTTGTTACACTCTCAGGTCGTATATTAGACCTGCTCTAAAGATAGTAACATCCTTGCTCTACATCGCTGTGGTCGAGGGGGTCCTTCGACCACCCGCAGAGCCCATCTTTGATAGAGTAGGGAAATGAAACCGCATGAATTGGACTTGCGGCTCCACAGCTGCAGCACAGGCGTCCGGTTGGCCCAAATGAGTCCATGCCGAGGTAGATCCAGTGTTGGAGGCACGACCATGTTGCAGGTGTAGGTCCAGATTCCCACAGGGGGCTAGGCGGCGTGCAGTGCTGTGCATGGACATGTGGTCCACCGAATGCTCAGGGAGTTTCTGCATTTGAGAGAGTATAGTTTTGTATCCTATGCACTCCTTGCATTCTTGATATTACTCTTTTTTGCATTGTATTTAATGTCAAAGTCTAATCCATATTGAGAGTTAACCTTAAACAACTGCTGCACACCAGCACTGCACGGACAGAAGATGACTAAATCGTCAGCATACATCAGGGAGTTTAGATTTCCCACAATACATCCAGTCCTACATTCATCCAAAAGCTTAGATAAAACATTCACATAATCATTAAAAACACAGGAAGACAAAATACTACCTTGCCGCACACCATTGCTAACATAAAAAGGAAATCATATAAAGTTTGTCCATTTTACACACAAAGACTGGTGAGCATACCAAAACACTAAAATTCTAAGTATTTTAGAGCTCCTCTATTCTGCAATTTATAAAATGGCTTTTCAATGTGAGTGTGAATGTTGTCTATCTGTGTTGGCCCCTGTGATGAGGTGGCGACTTGTCCGAATGCAGCTGAGATAGGCTCCAGCACCCCCCGACCCCGAAAGGGACAAGCGGTACAAAATGGATGGATGGATGGACTTTTCATGGTTTACATTATCAAAGGCTTTAGAAGCATTGATACAACACATGAAAACTGTGGTATTATGCTTGTGAAAAATTCCAACTGGTCCTTTGTGGCACAGATGTTTTGAAAAAGTTCAATCTTTTGATTTCTTTACAAAACTCAATAGGGCTTTTGTTCTGAAATTTGATTGCAAGCGAGTCAGACCTCAATGTGTTTTAATTCCTCTTCATTAAACATGGAGTGTGTTTAACGTTTGCATTTGCCTGTTTTCTTTGTTCATCAAACAAATGACCGTGTTTATGTTTTCCTTCTTCGGTCCACTGTTTAAAACAAGGTTCCCCAAACTTTTTGACCTGGGGGCCGTATTGGGTTAAAAAAATGTGGCCAGGGCCCAGGCTATATATATATATATATATATATATATATATATATATATATATATATATATATATATATATATATATATATATATATATATATATATATATATATATATATATATATATATATATATATATAATCTGTCTCATTACAGATTAGACAAACTGTCTTTTTCTTACTTTGAACAAAAAAAAAAATCTGTCCACTGATGTTTAAAAACTCTACACTCTGAGTCTATTTTACGTTTCCCCAACGATTTCGACATTTTTTTCCCTCGTGCAATAATTGACTGAAATAGCGCGCACATGCCGTGTTTTTGCCCGACTTTGCGGCGCAAGCGTGATGACATCACGTTACCAATGGAAAGATGCATTTTTAGACAATATGATTTGCCTGAGCGGCTAGGAAACCAAGTAACTAACGGTAGAAAATGGATTGATGGATCGGCGAGAAAGGACAGATTAAAAAAATAATATAATTTTTTTTTTAAATCCGCGGGCCGGATTTTGGACGCTGGCGGGCCATAGCTGTCCCGCGGCCCGCAGTTTGGGGACCCCTGGTTTAAAAGCTCTTCTGGCCTTGATGTCTGGCATGGAGATCTCTAACATACTCATTCCAGCCAGGCTAGGCTCTGTCCTTTTTAGTTGTATACAGGAGCAAGCTAGAGATTAGAAGGAATTTTATAATCTCCTCATACATTGAACACAAGTCCACATGCTGTTGACTTGTGCTCACATTCTTCCAATTCAAATCACAAAATGTCTCTGCACTTTTGTTCAACACAAAGTGGACATGACCTGTTTGTTTGTGATTCTGTTATGCACTCAGTGCTCCTCTCTGCCTTTGTTTACCTTCCTGTTACGAAGGGCAGTGACTACACACACCAGACTCTTGTTTATTGATTAGTGTCCCCACCGACGCCCCTTATATACCACGTCTCGCTATCCACTCGGTGCGGGTCCAGTGTTTGCTTTAGGTGACACTTTGTCTTTCACGTTTATTGTTTTCGCTTCTTTTAGCTTAGCTCTTTGACGAGGGTTTTGTTAGCTGTACTCTACTACCTCCGTCTTCTCATGCTTATGCCAAAGGCTGCAATTTTGCCCTTTTGCTTCATGCACTGTTCCCAGCAGCATGCCGTTTTGTGTTTCGCCTGATTGGATTAAAAGACTACACCTGCACGCTGCCTTCCGCATCTTGAAAAACACAATCAGTCAATCAATCAATGTTTACTTATGTAGCCCTAAATCACGAGTGTCTCAAAGGGCTGCACAAGCCACAACGACAGATCCCACAACCATTGCAGACAATGACAATATCAGTCTCAGTACAATACAGACAATGACCTTGCTCAGTCTGATTTTCCCATTTGATCTTCCCTTCTTTTGAATCATTGCTCACAGGTAAAAGGGCTGGTATATATATATATTTTTTACATATATATCCAGAGAAAAGGTATGTTATCAGAAGTTGTAAGTTCTTAATTAGTAGTAGATAGCATGTCAAGAGTCTTGTGCATCCCTTGAACAAACGCACTGGTCTAACCAAAATGTTTTGTGCCACACTTCACTACGGTTCAGTATAGCTACCCACAGGCAAAAAAGAATTAGTCTATCATTGGAGCAGAAATAAGCGGTAGGAAATGGATGGATTGAGCAGAAATGCTTTAGATCAGGGGTGTCAAACGTGATCAGGCCCGCAAACACATTTTTAACCGGCTGAGTTTGCTAACTCAGCATCAAGGGTTGGAATTGGGGTTTAAATCACCAAAATGATTCCCGGGCGCGGCCACCACTGCTGCTCACTGCTTCCCTCACCTCCCAGGGGGTGATCAAAGGTGATGGGTGAAATGCAGAGGATAATTTCACCAAACCTAGTGTTTGTGTGACAATCATTGGTACTTTATCTTTAAATTATACAAATGAGTTGACATTTTCGAATGGAAGAAACTGATGTTCTATATGTGTCCACTGGATGTCGCAATAGCAATTCTTTGTATCCCCTGCCGCAAGAGCGCGCATGACTTCAGAGGGGGTGGAGCTATTGATTAAGATAGAGGCAACACTTCCGTGTTTGGACATTACGAACGTACGCTGCTTATTAGTGATAGTAGATAGTGGATTGTTACTTTCATGCCTTGATTGCCAAAGATGTTGGTGTTGGGGACACATTTTCTGGGCGCACATAAATATGCTGAAATAATATGTATCCACTTCTAGCTTCATGTGTGATTAATTAAATGAGTCCCCGTTTACAAGTGTTGTTGTAGATGATGCGACATATCTGTAGAACAAACCACATGATGTTAGTACATCAGTTGAGGAAAATTAGTAAATTGCATTAATAACATGTTGTAGTTTGATTTTGATATTATTATTCATTTCATCTTCTGATAGATTAAGAATTAACACCAATGGGAGAATTTTTAAGCTCTGCTAGACTAAATTTCACCAATTTGACTGATTTATTAAGAAAGTATAAAAAACGACAAATGAAGATACAATATTATTAACCACAACATGTAAGTGTAAAACAAACCATTATGATTTGTACATTTTCAGAAAGTGCTTGGTCTATTTCTAAACAAACGAAAAACAACAATCTAAAATTGTCTTTAGTTTTAGGTTATTATGTCATGATTTTACCAGTCCGGCCCCACTTGGGAATAGATTTTACTCCATGTGGCCTCTGAGCTATATACAATTTCACACCTCTGCTGATTTATGGTCCTACAGATCACAGTTCAACCCACCTTATAAAAGCAAGTGGACAGGTTGTCCTGAATATATGACACAACATAAGCCAATTTGTTCAGATAGTCATCTTCATTGTTAGGGCTTTCATAAGGTATATATGTTCCGCATATGACACCATTCTCTAAACAACAGAATGTAATACTGTATCTGTCCCCCAGTCTGCATCCAGTCGTTAATAATATCAAAGTCCTTTTGAGTGCCTTTGTCTCTACCGCAGCGTATGGATGTAAACAATATACACTTGGGCTCTTCAATCCACTCGGATGAAAAATTGCTTGAAACTAGCAAAACAATTTCATTTTATGACACAGTTCTTTTTTTGATGACAATAAAGTTAAAATGCTCGTGCTCAATGATCACTCTCCCACCTGCTGTTTTATAGATTAAACTCTCAGATTAGATTCTGTTTGAGAGCTAGCGGTTCATCCAGTTTACACAGCTGTAGCTGCCATTGCTCAATTTCAATATATAGTGAGATATATGTCGTTATCGCAGGAGGCTGCGATATATATATATATATATATATATATATATATATATATATATATATATATATATATATATATATATATATATATATATATATATATATATATATATATATATATATGTATTAGGGCTGTGAATCTTTGGGTGTCCCACGATTTAATTCAATATCGATTCTTGGGGTCACGATTCGATTGAAAATCGATTTTTTTTTAATAATTCAACACGATTCTTGATTCAAAAACGATTTTTTCCCGATTCAAAACGATTCTCTATTCATTCAATACATAGGATTTCAACAGGATCTACCCCAGTCTGCTGACATGCAAGCAGAGTAGTAGATTTTTGTAAAAAGCTTTTATAATTGTAAAGGACAATGTTGTATCAACTGATTGCAATAATGTACATTTGTTTTAACTATTAAATGAACCAAAAATATGACTTATTTTATCTTTGTGAAAATATTGGACACAGTGTGTTGTCAAGCTTATGAGATGCGATGCAAGTGTAAGCCACTGTGACACTATTGTTCATTTGATAATAACGATAATGTCAATGAGGGATTTTTAATCACTGCTATGTTGAAATTGTAACTAATATTGATACTGTTGTTGATAATATTCATTTTTGTTTCACTACTTTTGGTTTGTTCTTTGTCGTGTTTGTGTCTCCTCTCAATTTCTCTGTTTATTGCAGTTCTGAGTGTTGCTGGGTCGGGTTTGGTTTTGGAATTGGATTGCACTGTTATGGTATTGCTGTGTATTGTTTTGTTTGATTGATTAATTAAAAAAATAATATAAATAAATACAATAAAAATTAATAAAAAAATTTATAGAATCGATTTTTGAAAAATGAGAATTGATTCTGAATCGCTCAATCGCGATTCAAATTCGAATCGATTTTTGTATGTATGTATGTATGTATGTATGTATGTATGTATGAATGAATGAATGTATGTATGTATGTATGTATGTATGTATATATATATATATATATATATATATATATATATATATATATATATATATATATATATATATATATAAATATTAGGGCTGCGAATCTTTGGGTGTCCCACGATTCGATTCAATATTGATTCTTGGGGTCACGATTCGATTCAAAATCGATTTATTTCGATTCAACACGATTCTCGATTCAAAAACGATATTTTCCCGATTCAAAACGATTTTCTATTCATTCAATACATAGGATTTCAGCAGGATCTACCCCAGTCTGCTGACATGCAAGCAGAGTAGTAGATTTTTGTAAAAAGCTTTTATAATTGTAAAGGACAATGTTTTATCAACTGATTGCAATAATGTAAATTTGTTTTAACTATTAAATGAACCAAAAATATGACTTATTTTATCTTTGTGAAAATATTGGACACGTGTGTTGTCCAGCTTACGAGATGCGATGCAAGTGTAAGCCACTGTGACACTATTGTTCTTTATTTTTTACAAATGTCTAATGATAATATCAATGAGGGATTTTTAATCACTGCTATGTTGAAATTGTAACTAATATTGATACTGTTGTTGATAATATTCATTTTTGTTTCACTAATTTTGGTTTGTTCCGTGTCATGTTTGTGTCTCCTCTCAATTGCTCTGTTTATTGCAGTTCTGAGTGTTGCTGGGTCGGGTTTGGTTTTGGAATTGGATTGCATTGTTGTGGTATTTCTGTGTATTGTTTTGTTGGATTGATTAATTACATTTTTTTTTTTTTAAATAAAGAAAAATAATAATAAAAATACAATTAAAAATCGATCAATTAAAAATGAGAATCGATTCTGAATCGAACAACGTGAGAATCGCGATTCGAATTCGAATCAATTTTTTCCCACACCCCTAATATGTATGTATGTATGTATGTATGTATGTATGTATGTATGTATGTATGTATGTATATATATATATATATATATATATATATATATATATATATATATATATATATATATATATATATATATATATATATATATATCAGTGACGTGCAGTCAGGGGAGCCAGGTAAGGCGGGGCCTCACGTGCATCATGGAAAGAAAAAAAATGTAAAAAGAAAAAAAAAAAATTGAATTGTTATATGTATCCATTTAACTTCACCAGTTTTAGATTATTTTTATTCAAAATCGCTGAATTTTCACATTTGCCGTTCAAATACTGAGAAGAGACTTGCTGTGATCAGCAGCCAGTTGAGGCACGTCACTCAGTTGAGCCGTGCAAGATTGAATCTATTTAAAAAAGTTATTTAATAAGAAGCCAAAAAGTGCAAAAACAATAATGTTCGTGTTGGCGGAGTTGTGAATGACAGCTGGGCCACAACATTAGGTACACCTGCAGACTGCAGCACGGATTTCATATTTCATTCATTCACAACTCCTCCAACACGAACATTATTGTTTTTGCACTTTTTGGCTTCTTATTAAATAACTTTTTTAAATAGATTCAATCTTGCGTGTGGAAAGTTTAAGTGTGGGCTTTAGTTGATATAACACTCCCGTCAGGGGGTGCATTCTACGGTGGGGGTGCATTAATCCAGCACAACAGCGGCGCATGGACTTCATTTATAAGTAAAGGTAAGACCATAATAATGTTTTTTTTAATTAAATGTGTCATGTCTGTGTTAATCATGTTTTTGTTTGGCCATGTTTTGCTTGGTTTTTGGACTCTC